>NC_079294.1:14657109-14957664 GCF_023638135.1 Falco biarmicus | reverse complement strand
TTCTGCTATTATCAGGAGATACTGTTCAGGAAATAAAATTTCAATGAAAATTATTATTTTTTGATTCATAAATAAGTCATCTTAAACACCTACATTTTTTAAAGTTTGGTGAAATAATATATTTTCACACTGACTTTGCTTTCATAATAAATTTCTAGATACAAATTCATTTTTGAAAGTAAAATCTGAAATATTTCTTTTTGGGTGGATGTTGAAATATTTTAACGTTTGATATCTTAATTTCATTGTTCTCTAAAAAATGAAGTCAGCAAGTTTCAAAAAAAAATTTTTATTTCTACAATAAGTTTGTACAATAAAATGATAGATTCTGTTTATTCAGAATAGATTTTTAGAGCATTTGGGAAATTGTTTCAAAGCTGAAAACGGGTGGGATTACTGAGCATGTATTTTGTACCCATGGACACTTTTTTCATAAAGTTTGATAATGACCTTATTTTGCTCAGAATGTTAAGATGAGAAGAAATTTGTGAACATAAATCTAGGAGGTTTCTTTTAGAGCTCTGAAACCATTACCTTTATTGCTGCCTAAAGATATAATGCATCACTTGCAATGGAAGCCAGCAGCGACACTTCTTTTCTATCACTTCCAGGCTTGGCTTCAGTTTTTATACTAATGTATGTACTACATGTCTTGGAACTAAAAAAGATTAATGCATAGTGGCAAAAAGGTGCAGCACGTGCTACAAAATGGCATACTTTTAGGGTAGAAATTGTATGTTTAGGTACAACAGATGCAGTAGTTTGTGCTGTTTTCATCACAGAGCTGTAGGGGGAATCCAGGACTTCACATTCTTACATTGCTTTATCTACAGTGTTTCATATATGATAATGACCAGTAGAAATTAATGGGATCTTTTAAGTGATGTGAGATCACCCTCCACAGGAAATACTGTAGAATGCAGAATTCCTTGATATCCTGCAAGTTCCTGCAGTCATCCATGGACTGCTATACTTTTCCCAGTATTGTACAGCATTCTTCACCTGTGATACATCCTGTTCAGTCACTCCATGTTTACCAATCTTGCAAAAGCCAGCAATCCTTTCAAAACAATAAAGTATACTTAACCTTTTTATTCCCAAATATCTCAAAAGACATGCTTTTATAAACAGGTAGAGAACTGTGACACAGGATTTTTACATATCTCAATATTTTTGCATGGTCATTGGTCACAGCCTTCATCAATTCACCTTTCCCTCATCTAAGACTTACAGAGGATAAACTTGTTTGAAAAATCAATTACTGCTGTGTTCCTTTTTGTTTTCTTTTTTAAATATATATCTACATGTTTTGCCTTTAAAATATTGCATTTTAAATTCATAAATTCATAGCAATAGTGATCCACAACAGTATGCTTTTTCTCTCATGTAAGCTTAGATAGAAGGCAATTAAAAAACATACACTAACATTCCTAAATAAAAGTCCCAGAGATGGGAAATCTATGTCTGTGTTAACTTCAGAAATAAATACCTTTAGTCTGGGTAGTACTGAAGCTGCTTATCCTCTCCCAATCCGAGGTGTTTGGCCTTCCCATAGAAAGATAGATACATATGACGCAGCCAGATAATGCCATAAAAGCCTTTGGGTTTGGTAAGATACGAAGGAGAGGTAAAAGTAGATATTAAAGGCAAGAAGGTCAAAGAAAATGAATCTGTCCTTGTATATAAATGGCTTTAATCAGGAATCTGTGTGTTGTAGCACAGAGATAAGCAAAAATTGTCTACAGGTGTCTGTGGTCTACAGAGGAGACGTTGATCCCCAGAAAACCAATTTACAAGGCACAGGTATTGCCACTTTGTTTTAGTGATTTGGAAACATCTCCTTTCCTCCATTCTTTGCCCCTGCTCAGCCCACCACTGTGCATGACTGTTTACCATTCCCTAACCTAACCTTTATTTTTACTTCATACCCATAACTCCACCACTCTTCCTGGGTCCATTTTTAATGTTATTTCTCCTTTTTATTTTTGAGAATCCTTCTTAGAAGGCTGTCCCATACACCTGGAAAATTATGTCAAACACTGGCCCAGTTTCCAGTGCATTTCTAGAGCTCTCCCTCTAGACAACTGCTTCTGGTGTAGCCGTATCGTGTCTATGGCTCTGACCACTGCAGCACCTTTCTGAGGTGAGTAGCACCCTGCTGTTGCAAACTGTTCCGTTCCAGGCAGACTATGATGTCGGTAAGAAGCTATTTGTCAGCTCAGTCCCTGCTGTTAACAGGACCCATGGCCAGCTTTTAGCAAGGCACACTGCTTGGTAAAGGCGGTGGCATGACTGCATGCCCCCTCCCATCATGGTTTCTATGGCTTTTCCCTGTTCCATGCCCTGCAGGGACAGTGAGCAGGAAACCCCAATTCATACAGAAATGTACAGCACAAGTATCCGAGCAGTGATTCTCAGACCCAGTTTGTTCAGATACCAGCACCCTGCAGGCACTGGTGTCTGGTGCGGGAGGCAGCGGTGGGGGGCATTGCACCCTGCCCTGAGCCAGTGTGGAGGGCAGCCAGGGGCCCAATCCACCTTCCCCTCGCACCTGGGGGCTGCACAAAGCAGCTGCTACCCCCAGAGCTCCCATTGCTCTCCAGCAGGCAGAGGAGCAGCAGCTCTCCATGGCCCCCAAATAAAAACCAATGAGACAGATACTTGGCAGGTGTGAGAGGGGGAGCTATCACTGCTTTTTGGCATGCCTCTTGGCACTAGCACTGTACGCACCATGCTTTAAGATGCCTTCTAATACACATTTGAATGAATATGAATTATCACTGTAACATTTTATTATTTCCTTTGAACTATCAGACCACCGATCGTGATTCATGATTCATGATTCATGATTCATGATTCAATCCCATAATTTATGCCTAGGAAACCAGTGTTATTGTTTGTCTAAATTTCATAGAGGTATGTATTTTGGAGGGGGAAAAGTATGCATGTCATCAAAAACAAAATTAACGCCTTTTTTTAATCTACAAACAACATTCATCAATTATATTAAATGAAACAATTTCTTGATTTTTATCTTTTGAATACTATAAATATTCTCAAAAGCTTTGAATTGCAATCCCACCTTAAAGAAAACCTTCAAAATTAAAACCATAATTAAACCCCTTAAAAACAATGAGTATTTTTTATTAACATCAAATACCATTTTTATAGTTATTATAACTACATATCTTTTAACATATATATACACTTAACATTTTGTTTCTGGTAAAAAGAAAAAAAGCACGAAACTTAAAGAAAACATTGAAATTTGAAATTATATATGGGATGACTTATGAAGAACAAAGTGAAAGCCAGAGATAGATGACAACTTGTAGATGAAATTTATTTAACCTGTCAATTCAGGTAAAGTTTGCATTGCTGAATTTTACTGAAGTACCTAACGGTAGTAGGACAGGGGAAGGCAATGAATAAATTGAAAGTTAGTTGACTAGATAATGCACTGAAATACCTACCTAGGATTCTCAGAAAAATTACCATCACCCTGGTCTTGACACTGCAAATACAAGCATAAACACTATTTTCATTAATAATAAGACAGCCTCAAAAGATTCCCCACTTATGAGAAACTCCTAAATTAATGTTATCTCCCAAAACTAATCTTGTTATTTACATTTTGGAATTGTCTTTTTCTATCTTTATTTCCAACTGTGCTTTTTTGTCTCATATCTCTAAAATGATCCTTCCCTTTTCAAATCTGGATGATACTCAAGAAACCATTGACTTGTTCATTTCCCTTGTACCTAAGCTTACATTCTCTTTGATAATTTCCAGTCAAACACTCTCCAAAATGCACTACAATATTTCAGTGGAAATGCTGTTAGAAACTTGAAGAAAAGCAAACTTTCTGGAATAAAAGAAGACTGTCTATTTGTCCTGCTCTTTTTTAAAAGCAGTTTAAATCCTATCCAGGGAACAGCTGAAAAATAGCACATTTTGCAAACCATGAGATGATATTTGCAGTTATCTTGGTTTTCAGTCTAAAATTTCACTCCCTAATCAGTAAGTGAAATTCATTCCATTTATATTGTTGTGGTTTGGTGATGTAATTATAGCTGGAATGTGGAATAGTCTTTATTTTCAACCCAAGAATTAATTTCACCATATCTGAACCTTTCAAAAAAAACTATTCATACGGAGAGCTTTACAAAAAGGTTGCAAAAAACAACTAGCATATGTCTATGGAGCTGTCCTCCTTTCTAAGAGGTTAGATAGGTACATCACAATAACAGGAAACCTGATTCTATATGTCTAGCTGAAACTGCTCGTAAAGATGCTTTTCAGTGTTTACCTCCTACTCCCTGAAGATAAGACTGCTTTCTAAAAGAAGATTTTCATCAGGGTCCCATGTGATTCTTTTTCATCTCATCTCTACTGCTGCATCTTTAATATAGCAATGAATTGTCAAACAGATCTGAAATCATGTAAGTACAGAAACAGAGACGATAATCCAAATAACTCCGTCTTCACTTTTATGATTTTTATATCTATAACAACTTTAACAACATTAATGTTACTGTCCAATGATACTGCATTAAAAAATACGGAAAAATATTAAAACTGATGGGGCCAATTTATCTACAATAAAACATCAAGGGCAAATATAATACAGATCATATGCATTACTCAACTTTGACAAGAAACTGAAAATCTCTATTAATATACGTTTCTTTACAGAAATTCACTCCTACAAAATGTAGTGATGATTTGTAGTAAAGTAGCAGTGATCTGAAATAAAAAGTGTACTAATGATGTTTCAAACTCATTGCAACTTCAGCTAACAACAGCAAGAAAACACTTAAATGGGATTTTCTGTTTCTCTGAGAACGGTTTTGATCATAGTAAAATATATGTATTTTTATTTCTGTTTCACTCTCAGAGAAAAGATATTCTGCTGGAGTATGTTCCCATTATGTTTCTTTCCATTCATTCCCAAGGTAAAAATTTTAAGTACCTGCCTTCATGTCAGATACGTGAGCTGCAGGATCTATATAACAGCCTGAGGATGACAAGAAGGGTTTCGCACTCAGTTCCAGACAGAAATGAGGCAGTTGCTAGGATGGGGATGTCAGGAAGACAGTTCGCTTAGCTCCGAATAAAACAAATGCTTCAGATTGCTACTTCTCAGGTTTTTCAAGTTGCATCAGCCCCTATCCATGTAAAGCTGACATTCATGAAGCAGTTTGAAAGGCAGTAAAGTGTGCCCTGGTGCAGAGCGTGACCTTGGTTTATTTATAAGCTCATGGAGAGCAACGTTATTAAAGTGTGGGCCCGTGACTGAAACGTTCTCCTGTATGTTGCAGTTAGTAGAAACTAACAGAGCTTTGGATATGAGTGTGTGCAAATAAAAGATAAAAAAAGACAAATAATTATATCATCACCATAATTAGGCAACAGAATCAATCATTTGGGATGCAAATTTCCAACCTGAGTGCTCTGGGAACAACTTGGCCTCCATAAGGAGTTACTATCTCAGTTGTAACTGAACGTATTTACCACCTTAGGGTTCAATTACAGCTATCATCTTGAAACTGGAGTGATCCCTGAAGAAACTTAGAATGATAGATACTGCAGAACATTAGACAGTAAAGGGACTTTGCTGGTCATTGAGACCATTCCCTTGCTAGTGCTAGAGCAGATAACCACATCACATAATCCATTGATCAAGCTCCATTTCAAAAGAAGTTACTTTTATGGGGTTTGTTGTTTCCTCTTCCCTCTCCCCTCCTGCTGTGACTTATCCTTTGCCTTCACTATATTGCAAAACCCAAAGTCTCCAAAAAGAAATCAGTTGTGTTCTGATCTTGAACATTTAAAATACAGAATTTGCAACATATTATATATTTTTGGTATAATCTTAGTTTTATTCAGTAATTAAAAGAGAGAGAGAAGGAAAGGAAGTGAGAGAAATAAAGTGAGGAAAAATAATTCTGTTTAGTTCTGTTTTGTGTTTTACTGTTAGTCTTCCAGCACAGATTTCATGTCTCTTTCCATCTCTTTCTCAGAGCTTTGGTTTTCTTTACTCATTTTCCCTAAGACTCCTATTTATCGAGAACACATTTATCTTTTGGCCATTATTAATTAGCATTGAAGTTGATTAAAATTAAAAATCAAGTAATCAAGTGCTATCTTATACAGACCATCAGATAGCATATGATTCACCTCATCACATACATCATAGAAGTATCAAATTGCTCCATCCCTGGTTTTATCCACTGTATAAAATTATTGCTAATAGCTGGTTGGCTAATAAACTTAGGTTAGGTGCTGAAGCTCAGGTTTTCTCAAGCTTTTACCTGCATGTGCAACAGTCACTGCTATTGTGAACATATTTCATCTGGACTGGTTGCCTCTTTGTTTTCAGGTAGATATTTTTCAGGTACAGAAAAATACTGTACTATAGCCTGTTGCAAATGTGGATTTCACTTTTTGTGTGAAATGCTGAGATTTAAAAATGTAATTCTTTCTTACATTAAGATAATATAAACACACACACCCCCAAAAGTATATCACGAGTGTATAGATCCTGTTATAAATATGCATATACATAACTATATGTACAAATAAATATGTATAGGTATCACAGGTATGAAAAATATTTGACATTTTTAGCTTTTTAAATTTCTTTTAACTATATCATTCTAAAGTATAAACCAGGGTTTATTTTTTTTAAAATCAGAGATAGTAACATCATTTCCTAGGAAAACCTAGTTTTACTGAAACCTAGTTTTTCTCTAACAAATTTTTAGCCAGTGTTAAGTTTGAACTGGGGAATTCTCAAGTGGGTGTTGGATGTCAAAGTAGTAGATTGTCTTTGCATGCTATGCTACTGCTGTTGTAGTTGACAGATGCACATATATTTAAATCTGTAATATCAATCATGGTTTTAGACCTCAGTAGTTACACCTTCAATAGACACTCAGCATTAATTTTCACAATAATGTGGTAAAAATACTCAAATTTCCTCAAGCAATTCGGATGACAAATTTCAAAATGCAGCCACAGTTATATTATGTACAAGTTATTTTGTAAATTTATCCCAAGAATATTCAATAATCAAGGCATATTGCAATATGAAAACATCCAACTTCTTGGTAAGTATTTAAGAACCCAAATATTTATACAGTCTAATTAATAAACAGTCTATGGGGGTTGCTTTTTCAAGAATAGCAAACTTTAAAAAAACAAATAATTTTCACGGCTGGCTGAATTATATGACTGTCTCATTTATATGAGATTAAACCTGGCAGAATAATTAATCAAAAATATCTGTAATTTTCATGGATTAATTCAGGTAACTTTGGCAGGTTCATTCCATTGTTTTCAAGATGGCTAATTCCAAGTGTGCAAGTTAAATTTTTGTGGCACATATGGAGAATTGCAAAGTTCAGGTGATTTTATGAACATTTGTTTTTCAAATGCCAAACTCATGTTTGTTGTTACGGTTTTCTTCCTCTGCTATTGTCTTCTAAATGTCTAAATATAGCATGTAAAAACAGGCTCTATTATACTAATTACTCAAGAGTGCTAATTGTGAAGAGAAAACCTTTCTTTACAGTGTAACCTATTCTACTTGTAAAACATAATGTCTTCTGTAGTCAGCATCTATCACATAGTTCTATCCATGATTTTTGTGTGTACAATTTATAGAGTTCTAACAAAACTAAGGAAACAAAAGCAATTTCTTATATCTTTACTTCAATGGATGACAAATGGTATCATATACATGTACCACCCACATGGATGAGTTATTTTGAATCTGGCTAGACACACATTTGTATTGATACTTCATGGATGCTCTATGTGGAGACTTAAGCACCTTTCCCACTGTGGTGGATATCATCTCCAAAAAAGAAAAAGGCAAATAGCATAACCATGGACCTCATTATCTTCTAATTATGCAAGACTTCTTGTCCGGAATTACACTTCTTTCAAATAATCTATCAGTACTGCAAAACATAAATAAAAACATAAGAACGTTTCAGCCATATGTTGTAGCCTAACAGTTTATGCAACAGTTCAAGAAATGGGAAATATAGATAAAAAGGTATATAAATTAAAATAATGGTTGAAGCTATCACAGAAATAAATTGTCAAGAAAGCAGAAGGATTCTCATTCTTTTGATACGTCACAGTCAAGTTACGAGGCCAAATGTAGGCTGCTGGGTTTGGTAGAGACATTAATTTGATAGACCATAATGATGCGGTCATGCTTGTTCTTAATACTAATGAATCTAAGCCACTCAGTTTATTCCCCCATTCAGGTAAGAAGGTCATCTGAGTAATTAAGCTCCCCTAAGTATTGATTTGGGTTTTCCAAGTATATAGTAGGATAAAACATGAGTATTATCTTGAGTATCATGCTACACCTTTTGCTCTGGGGCACTATAGCATGCTATGAACCTCATCCTATTGAAGAAAAAAAAACGTAAATTAATTATAATTGAAAGAAGAACCTCAGAGAGGTATATACCTTTTTGCGGATACTTTAATAAGTCAGCAAAGTAAGTTTGAAAAGGATTGGATTGTCAATGCCAATTGACCCCAGAACCAAATGGAGTCACACACACAAAAAAAAAAAAAATAAAAGCTCTGAGTCAGGTTGAACAGACTCAAAATGACTTAGGTGTAGATTTGCTTTGTATCGATGCCTGGATTTGTTTTCTGTGCACTGCAGAACACTGCTGTGCTCTTTAAGGTTTTCCTCATGGCTAAGCTGACTGCAATTGTGCACCATCTGGAGGTCACCACTTCCAATGTAGAAAAATGACCCAGCAGTTTGCTCTTTAGATGTGTGCAGGATTTTAACAATGACAACAAACAAAATAGTCCAGGGTATCTGTACAGAAATCTACTTTGCATTGCCCATTGGGCACAGCTGTACAGCATGTACCTACAATCAAGGAGCAAATTTCCTTGATTCTGAAAAAGTAGTGTGAGCATATGGTCTTGTAACCATAATGGAAAGTCAAATCTTCCTGCCTTCTTCTTCATATAGCACTATTCAGTAACGTAGGTGCATGCTGTGTGGGTACATTTGAATTTTGAACTATGCTTTGAAGGACAGTGTGGTTTTTAGGATATAGTGAGGAACAACAGAGGCATTTTGCTTTCACTCTTAGACCTACTCAGGACCTTTTTTTGCTGTAGAGAATGCCTACTAAAAGAATCAAACTGTGCATGATATCATTTGACATATCACCATATATAAGTAAATTTGGAAGAAAATTTATATATTTTGATGTAATTACTGCTAGCAAAATTTTTAGCAAAATAGAGGACAAAGGCACTCGTCACAGAAAGTTACCCATTCATAAATATTTAATAAAAACCACATTTTCACAATCTGGCAGACAATTCACTGGTTGCTGCACGGGTTTCCCCATGCCCTGAACCCAAGGCAGTACTGGGAAGCCTAATTATAGCAAGGAGTTGTTGTGTTTAGGAATCTGGCTTTACAGCACACAAGCTGGATTATCCAGGCTCAGTCTAGGGCTGTCAGGGCTTCAAGCTATATTCTTGTCTGACCAATAATCATATCCCTTTCCCTCTTATCCTTTCTTTAGCAAACAGATGGTGTTGGTGCCTGACTGTGTCCTGAAATAGTTTATAACTTTGCAACCAATTCTAGTCTCTTCACACTCAAATGCATTTCATTTTAGCCCTTTGCTGTCTATTTCAGCACGTATTCAATGTAACCCTAATGGTGAGCTCACAACTCATTCCTTTTTGCATTTCTATTCATTTTGTTTTGCTTGGGTATATATAGTCTGAAAACTCCTAAATGAATACAGCCCTATAAATTGAGAGGGGAAAAAAATGTCAGCTAGAGATTACGTTCCTGTGTGGAATAAAAAGGAAACCTATAATAAACTTGCTATAGAAGCAGAGAGTCTGATGTTCAGTCATGAGCCCCTGAACTATATTGCCCCATATAAAAACATGAGATAGCAACAAAAGAGAAGCACTTTAGCCATCTTGATATTCAATGAATGTGCTAAGTGCTTTTGTGGAATTGCAGCGTTCTTCAACGTGTTACCTTTCTCACACTGAGACCAGCATAAAAATGAAATGTCATACTCCAATACGCTTCCAGTCAGTCATACAGTTTATTTTCTTGTCCCCTGATAGAGTTCACAAATTTAATAACTGTCCTTTATCCTTGTCTCAATTCTCCTTCAGCTTTCTATTCAGTTTTCCATTCAGCTTTCCTTCTCTCCTGACTTGCAGGATATGCTTCATCTTCCTATAGCAATCATAATAGGAAGAAAGAAAAAGGGTGATATCAACTGCCATTTAGAAGTATATGAGGGGTGATCAGACCACTTCAATGGTCAGAGAAAAAAAATGTTCATTGCTATTATGCCACATACAGTTTAACCTTTTTAGACATTTGCTGCCTAAATTAATTGGATAGTTTAAACTGAAAACTTTATTAGGATGCTTATTAATGGGGCTTCGAATTTTGTGTGGAAAAAAATATAATTTATACTTAATCAAAAATAATGGGCTTATTTGGAAGAAACTCCTGATAACACCAAAATTATTCTTCATCTGATTAAAAAGTGTAATGATGAATTTTTGCCTTTTTGTTTTGGTTTCTGTGGCTATGATTAAGAATGACTCTGCAGGTCTCCACATGATCTCTAAATGACAACTACGATATCATTAATGCCAGAATGTACTTCTTCCAGAACGTTCACAAATTAAAATGAACTCAATTCACATTTTCTCTGAACTGAAAGTACTAAAAAAATAATTCCTAGAACAGCTGCTACTACATCCAATATGTGCTTCTGTGGAGATACATGCAACCACTAGGAGCAAAGCCCTGATCCTTTGAAGTGCTGAGCAAAATTCATACATGAAACTGTAGCTAGCTCCCTTTACAGCTGTGAGGTCTCAGCTCAGATTATCACTAGGCAACATATTTTTTTAACATGTAATATTAATATGGACTCAATCCAAAGCTATTTTAAATTAATGTATATCTTTCTACTGATTTTTAAGGGCCTTAAAAACAGAGGAATCTTGTATCTCTATGCATTTTGTAAAATGGGTGCGTGATGGAAGCACAGAAGCATAGGAGATGCTGAAGTAATATTTGACTAAAAAAAAAAAAAATGTGATGAAAAGAAAAAGAAAAAAAAGGTAGATGTGGGCAGGTGGAACCCTGAGGAGATGAGTGGAAGGGAATATGGGAATGAATCAAAGGGGACAGTGCTGCCTTAAACTCAAGGAAAATTTGAGAACAGAAGTATCACCCACAGTGACATAAGGGAAGCTGAGGCAGTTGAAAAATTTAAGCAAAAACAGTGCTGAGCTTACGGTATGGAAGATAAACAAGACAATATGTATTAACCTGGAGAAAGAAGGAATGTGCAGTACAGGGAAAATCTGTATTTCAGGACTGAGTTGAATATATTTGGCTTATTGGTCTGCAACCACTACAGGAAGAAAAGACAGGGTCTGGGAATTTTCAAGGTAATCTGGTCATTTAAATGGTAGCTAAATTTTCTGTCACATCAGGCACTGTTTAAAATTTCTGCTCCAGAAAAAGATACTGTAGCAATTTGACAGCAGTTGCTAAGATTTTGAAATTCCCGGACCACTTGTTTGTTTTTTTTTTATTTGATAGACACCTTTATTTCTTTTCAAATTAGAACAACTTGCATTACTGTAAAAGTATAATAAAATCAGTCTTCAAGAAAAGTATTTGCATTGGGGAATAGTGTACTCAATGTGTACATTCTGTCCATAAAAATTGACCAAAATTTTATAAGGTTATTTTTTTCCCCCACAAAGGCCAATTAACTTTCCATTATTCTTGAAGGTTTTTTCCATCCAGGTAAACATCAATTCAAGGATGACTGACTCTCATTAGAATTACTTTTGTATCATTTCCTGTTCCTACCTTATGTTTACAGAAAGCAGATTCATACTGTTATTCCAGGTAGCTATTGAAAGCCCAAGACTGGATACACTGGGTGCAACTTCACTGTTTTAACAGATTGGATTTTGTCTTCATTTTTCTTCTCATTAGAAAGCTAACACAAAAAGAGGGGCATCACAATATTCTAAAATTACTCAGAAAGAACCCATTTTCATTATAGATTTCACAAATGATATGGAACAATTATTTTGAGGAAAGGAAAATAGAAACCTACAGTAGTCTGCTGGAGGATAAAGGCAGATTTCTATTTAAGGTGTTCCATATAGTTTTCAGAAGACTTCTCTCTGATTCATAGCTCTGTTAGAAGTTTCCTGTGTGACCTTAGGCAACTTGTTTAATTTCTACGTGTTTCTTTCTTCTCCATGTAAAATGTTTTCTTTGTCTGAGCATCGATTTTCATCACCACAGAACAGGCAGAATTCATCCTAACTATGCGAACTCCCAGCCCCATCAAAGTGCCAACACATCTGGCTAAAATAATAGCATTTAACTGAGGGGGGGGGGGGGGGGGGGGGCGGGGAATAAATTAGAAGACACACTACATCTGGCATTTCCACTGCTAGCAAACATGCTATCACTTTCCATAATAATTACTTCGGGATGTACATTGTTGACATTTACTACAAGAAACAAAACAGCAATAAAAAGCAAATATCATGAAAGGTACAAATCTAAAAAATAGGATACCTTCGATAACAATATTTACTGAAAATATTGATTCATTTCTTGAAATGTTTGTGTAAAAGGTACATACAATTATCTCATTAGGTTAGCATTCTGTTGTTCTTATTAATCAAAGAAAAAGTAACTTATGAAAATTACTAGATTAATTCATTTTCTTCTAGTTTATAATATGTTGTAAAACCTGCAAGACATCCATCAAAACGCTCCACTAGAGAACCTAGTGATTTCTTGATCAGGGCTGTATGGCATAATAGTGAAAAGAAAAATGTCCATACAATGTACTGAATAGATAAGGTAGCTGTAGTCAATGTCACAAATATGTTTTCCTACATAAGTAGAAGTTGTCTGAGTTAGAAAAACATTTACCTCAACATTTTTTACCCAGATGTACATACATTTTCATTTTTGCATATGTTACATCTTCTTCTACCACTGTCACCAGGAAACAGCAAGCACATTGTTACATGCTCAGGAGGGAGCCTTCTCATTTTTGGTTTGTGTGCCCATAACCTCAGTGGACCCTGGAATCTACAAAGAGTCTCCTCGTGCTGCCACATGCTCAATGCAGATGGCATCTTCAGAGAATACATTGGCAGACACACACAAGCCCATATTTAGCATGTGCAAACAACATTTTTTCAGGAGTTTGTAAGTCAGCCAAAGGCAGGTGTCTTTCACACAGATAACAAAACAGCTCTCTGACCTCATGTTGATCCTCTCTTCTGTTTCTCCAGTTCCTCAATTCCAAGTCTTTGCTTGAAGTATGAAAACACTAGGTTTCTTCATCCAAATGATATGATTTGTTTCATAAAAATGGACAATTTTTTTTTTGCATTTCCAAAGAACAGTTGATCTGTTTTAGCTGAAATTTAAAAGTTATGTTCAACGTTCAGCCAAAAATGACACTTTCAATTCAACCAACAGCATAAGAATAGAGAGGACAGCCACGCTGTAGATTTACCTTACAAATGTAAATTTTTAAGAACTTTTGAACAGCTTCAATAGGGATTGTCCCTAATACATCTGAGCTCTTTCACAATAAGTTTCCAAAAGTTTCAAAAGAGGCAAGTGAATGCTGTCCCTAGTTTATGCAGCTAGAGGATCTGGCTCAATCCACTTTAAAGTAATGCATGGTAAAATTTCAAAGTACTATGTGATGTTTTGATAAAATGAATGCCTGAAGGGTCCTATTAATATTGCTTTGACTTATGAACTTCCTTTTCAAATCCAACATTCATATCTGTATGTGATTTATAAGGTATATTAAATATATACTTTAGTCAAAGAAACATTTTACAGGCAAATGAGTAAACTTAAATTCATATACCCTTAGTTATACTCGTGCCAATAACTGTTGTGAACAAACATCATCTTCATGAAGGTTTCTTGTTTAGATAGCAGTCACCAGTGAAGAGTAAACAAACATTCTAACAAACACTAAGCAGCGCTAACTCCAAATTGATTTTTCAGTTACTCAGCTGTTGCATCCATGGATTTTGATTATCTGAGTTTAGAAAGCTTTGATTTATAATGAATACTTTTTCTTCTAAGAAAAAAAAAAAAGTCAGTATCTCCTTGAATCCTTGCTAGAATTGTCATTTTGAAATAATTAGTAGAGACAAGGAATGAGGAGACTAAGGGTCAGGACTCAAATGTAATATTGTGATGAAATAGATTTTTCTTCTGTTCCTCTCAGCTTCTGAAGTATCTTTTTATTATATTGAAGTACATGCTGAAGAAAAATTGAGAATGTAACGTATTTACTTCAGCTATATTTCTTATTCACACTAGAGATTCTTGTGATAATATCTTCTCATAATTTATTTACCAAACACACCTGAAGATTATTTTCACATATGGAAGTACAAAGCTAGAAGATGTATATTTTTAATCAGATAAAGTAAAGCTAATCATACTTATGTACATATGTCAGTGAAATACATTTGGATGAAAACAGGGTCCCAGCAACACCAAATTGTAAAATTTTCACCAACATGGTCAGTGATTTCAACTTTTAACACAAAAGCTATTAGAAAGATTATTTCAGTTGGAAGAAAGAATGAAAAAGTAAATATTCCCTCTTGCACCTACAGCACAGATAAAAAAAATCTATTTTCAAACATTTTCAGAGTTTCTTTGTAAGCTGGGACAAGTTAGCTGTCACAGCACTCTCAATACTAGCTGACTGCAACAAAGTCTTTCACCATCTCATACCAGCATACTCTTCATACAGTCTCTCTGCTGCCTTCTCCTCACCTCATCCAGGGTGCATGTCCTCTTTCCTTTTGCTTTTTCCTCCCTTTCTTCCTCAGCTGTTCTCTCTTCACTGGCTCTCAACCACTTACTTAACCAGCCACACCTGCACCTTATCTACATTGGCCAACTCACCGCCCCTGAAGCCAACCCGCAGTTGTATTATCAATGATAATTAACCCAGCTTCATTCTACTACACTTCCCCCCTTTTTTTTTCTTTTTTATGTTTTTAACAATCATTACAACCTTTTTACAAATAATTTTTTCATACAGTCCTCTATAATTCCTCTATAGTTAGCTAATGATTTTTTTCCTTTCAGAGATATCAAAATAGGAAGTTGAAATGCACAGTAAAATTTCCGTTCACTAGAAATATACTGAAAATAATCCTTATTTGGAAAACAGTTGTTTTTGAGTAATGGACATTTATCAGTGGAATAATACTAAATCAAATCATCTCCCAAAGCACATTACAATTTAGGTCGTTTCAAATATATATACTTAAAGCTATGTATCTATGTCATTATATATACCTTACTGCTCTCAAGATATGTGTATGTGATAGAGTGAAGAACTATGAAGAGACTCGTGAGCTAGCTTCCTAAAAGCAATGATGGAATGAGCATTTCTGTGGCTGTCCCAGCAGGCGAACATACATACCCTGCTTTTTAACAGACCTTGTTTAGCAGGCTGTGATATCATGTAGTCTTGCAGTCTGCTCTGCTGGGCAGCTAGACCACTAGTAGCAATCAGACCAGAGGTAGCCCCCAGCAAACAGGGACTTGTTCCTTGCTTCCCTACCTTGTCTTATGAGCCAAGGCATGTCCTGGGACCCAAATCTGGTAGCTAGTTCTCTGGTTTCTCTGTGACACCATCACTTTTGGGATGAGTGCAACACATAAATTTTGCATTTTTCATCTAAAGTGAAATACATTTCTGAACATTTTAACATTTCTACAGAGCTGAGAAAACTGAAAGATACAGCTGAAACAGTCACTATTGTATCTCAGAATGATCACAGTAGCTAAAGACAGAAAAGTCATCACATCAGCTGTTTCACTTTCCTGCATTACAGTATCTTCTTAGAGAAAATATACCAGCCCCAACTCAAGAGCAGATATGTTCCATCTCCTAGTGCCATTCAAAGACCTAAAAGAAATTAAGTGAAAAAAAGCTACTGAAAGGGAAGCTCTCTAGTTCATGGTTCAGACAGGAGTGAATGTGAGGTGTACAGTGTAGTCACAGGTTTGAACTTGCAGAGCTTTCTCCTTAGGTGAAAGGCAAGAGCACCCTCTTTCAGGAGTAGTCAGCCTAACTGTTACATTTCCCCATAATCACATAATAAATTTTTCTCAGCCCTGCAAGTCTTTTAGAAAAAGTGTATGATGGCATCTAGTCACAAAGTACTGAATGGATAGTCTTTTTGAAAGAATTACATTCCTGCAGCAAAAAAGAATCTCCAAATACAGGTTAAGATAAGTTCCTTTACAGATGCCATTGTAGAAGAGTATAGCCAGACTTAAATAGCATAACGTGCAGAGAGCAGAAAGAAAATATAAACCCAGTTCATATACATTACATAAAAATGTACCAGATTATATGGAGGATGGTGCAGAGATATGCTGATGTCGTGCATTATATCATCAATGTAAAACAACTGGCTAATACTATGAAACTGAAAGAATAATGTTTCACTGAAAATGCTCTGAAAGAAATATTTTAGTGTGGTAGTTTAGATACAGGCAGTCGTGGTGGTACATATTCAAACATACCGCAGATTTCATGATGGATGAAAATCCCCCTACTACATGCACCACAGAAAACTAACCTTTTCATCTGATCTGACGTGCAAAGCCTGAGAACCTGGCTTTGTGTAGTAATGACTCCATACACATTTGATAGGATAGAACCAATCAATTTACTTTAAATATATTGATGTCAGGTAATTAACTAGATCCAATAATGCACTGACAGAGGCAGATGTTGATGATTATACTTTAATGTCCAGTTTTATGCTGCTACACCCCACACCAGGACAGAGAAAATGATTGCAAATAGTTAGGTTGAAACAGTCACACTCTCCAAATAAATAAAGGAATATAAGATGTAAATATGTTTGCTGTGTGATAGATGGGAAAAAGAGCAGCTGTACAGTACTCCTACAGTAGAGTACATCAGTGACAGTTCTTTGATGGAAGTTTAAGTTTTGTTCTTAGAAGCTATGGAATTTAGGAAGATTGTGCCGACACAAAACAGTGAATAAAATAATAACTGTTGTGGGTTTATTTCCTGCAACATTTCATTTTATTTTTATATTTCTAGCATTTAGCTTTAAAACTCTTCATCTCTCTCTTATTGGAGGATAAGATACGGAAAAAAGCAACAGTAAAGAAATAAGCTGAAATTAAGCACACAGCGTTATGAATGGTTACACAAAGCCACCGTGGTAACCTGTTGACAGATTGCTGGCTGTCATGCAAGTTACCTCCCAGTAGGTCATTCCAGAGCTTTACATGCTGGGCCAAAGAATACTGACTGATTATTCAAATGTCTGGCATTTCTGGGCAACAAAACTATACCACTGGTCATTCTCAGTACATATTATGTGTCCTTAATGTCTGGTTTAGATAAACAAGTTTTTCTTATCATCAAAATCTCCAAACATACAGCTTTGAAGTAGCCCACCAGAGGATGCTTTTCCTCAGTTTAGTGGCAATATCTACAACTGAAAATAGTGTTTTTCTTCTCAATAGCATATTCACTTGGAAACTGTCTGACAATCCTCACTGGAAAATGAATAGGAATATATATTGAAATTTAGAGGATGATAAAACTAAAGTGTACAGTAGTATTTATAATAATTATGCCGTGGAATCCAAAGTAGCTTTAGTTATTCACAGTTTAACAGACTTTAAAGACAGAAAACACTGTTAAACCTGTCTCACTATACATTTTAGCTCACCATGTCTACATTGATTTCAATGACAAAAGTTTGACTAAATCATCACCAGTTTTTGAATAAACTTTATCTTCTAGGAAGACAACCAGGTTTAACTAGAAACTTAGCAAGAGAGGAAGAAGCCGATGCCTCTCTTGGTAGTTTGATCCAGTGGCTAGCAATTCCCCTTTTTTAAAAAAAAATACAGGTCTGCCTAATATGCTTCTAATTTCTCTGGTTTCAGTTTCCAGTAACTGGTTCTTGTTTTCATTCCTCTGCAAGTTTTAATAGCTGTTTACTAGACAGTCACTCATACGACTCTGGTTATACATTGTAATTAAGTCACTTTGCAATCTTCTTGATAAAAATAAGCAGATTGATTCTTTAAGTCACAGCCGTAAGATATACCTCCACTTTTTGTTTGAGAAGCTTTTGCACTCCTTTCTTCACCTTTTTTTAAATATGCTTCAAGCACTGTGTACATCAAAACCTTTTGGACTATTCCAGTGCATCATATGCCAAGGTAAAGATATTGGTCTGTTCCCACTCACTCACTGCTCCCACATTTTTCAATTTCCTTGGCATATCAAATTTCATGTCAAAATTTCAGAACAACATTGAAATTTAGTTTTCTTGAAGGAGAGTATAATGCCAAGGGTAGATGAAACTGTGATTCAAAACAAGTGGAGGTTGAAGGTTATAAAAATCTAAAAATCCATGTAACATACCATATAAACAGTAATATGTGCTCTGTCAGCTGTAGCAAAATTGTCCTTAATCAGTTTGGAAAACTTCTTACTAGTAACCACAAGACAAGTAGCAGCTATGCAGCACACTGCACAATGATATATATACACAGAAGAAAATGTGTGATTGAAGGGATGACAATAAACCCCATCTTTTAAGACAAATGGCTTGGGACACATAGTTACCAGAAAGGTTCCTGCTGGTTCGCTGTGCATTTTATCAGACCTTTCATATATACACAGAACAAAGAGGACTTATGTTTTGGGGATCTTGACTAAAATCCTCAAAGTCTTCAGTAGCTGGGTGGAACTCATTTATCTATCTCAGTGGGATAAATGAACACTGCTATCAAAAAAAAGAAAGATTGCTTGGGGCTGTTTTCAGCATCATAAGAAAGGATCAAATGCACATAGTCATTCTTCTGATTTAAGCTTTTTAATGATGAGGTGATGCTTTTTAAAAGGTATTGTCTTGCTTGAAGAATGAGTATTTTCCTCTCAAAGTGAATTCTATTAAAACAACAGCCTCCTTGGAGGTTAAATGTGAAGCACTTGCTGCACTTGCTAATCAATACAATGTATATGGGTAATGAGATGCTATTCTACAAGAAAAAAAATTATGGGAAAAATGCTCTTGTAATGATCTGTATGGAAAGAAGCAAAGCAGTGCAGCAGTTTTTCTAATGTCAGCATATACACTTGCTCAGTTCACGAGGGGCTATGCCATTTTGCATAAGCTATTACTAAAGGTGCACTTTCATGTATAATTATTGGTGAGCACTCACACAGCAATATGTCTTCTTGTATCTTATCTGTACTTTTTTCACATTTAGATTTGTCTGTAAATGATTCACACTCAGTGACATCAAAATGCTTTGCCACTGTTATGCATAAATCTCATCAAGAGCTGATGAAACATCAACAGACTCTGTTAAATGGACTGTACTAGTTTCTGTGCGTTCAATATAAAAAAAAGCATGCAATAACAGAAAGTGCCACATACAATATAATCAAAAGATTTGTCATATTGTAAATATTCTACTGAGAACCTGATGGCAGGGCAAACCCAGGCCTTGAGCAATGAGTCTTTCATCCAGCTTATCCAATCAGGTCCTCTTGAGCTTATAGAAGGGACAACTAAAGTTCCTGGTGTCTAATTACACTGTGGTCAACTATGGCAACCGAGCAGGGAGCTTCAGACAAAATTTAATTAAACAGAAGTGTTCAATAAAATTATCTGGATGTGAAAACTGTTTCTTGCAAGACCAGCAGAGAGGACTAGGACAAAATCAAGGAGAATGAATTGACTTCTTTAACAGCTCTCCCTTACTAGGATCTTGAGCAGAGCTGATTGATGCATAATTCACAAATAATGGAACTAAAGTGAGAATTCAGCTGATTCCAGCTTGGCAAAAGACCTGGTCGGAAAAGGAGGGAACATTTATGCTTTTTCAATTAGGGACATTATTCTAGTGCTTTACCTCCTTTTCTGAAGAAGACCTAAATTAGGAATTCACTACTGACATATGTAACAATAATAATTATATAATAATAATAATTGGTGCATTGTTTTTAGACAGTTAGAATTGCATATTATTTATACCCATTTTCTCACTCTGTTTTTTAGGCCAGGTAGTACTACCTGATATATTCACATGCCAACTTTGTTTGGACTGTTTATCTCATGTGATGGGAGAAAGCAAATGAAAACACAGTGAAGAAACTCCTTTGAACAGCTAATGTCCATCTATCCTTGACAATTATTTGAATATTCATAACATGTTCTATTGTAAGATATTTGGATAAAGTGATGACTTTGAGTTAGACCTTTTCTGAGTAAGGAGTAATCCACTGACCTCTTTCAGCTTTGAAACATTCAGAATGTACCTCCTCATATCTTTCCTAACCCTCTTCTTCTTTAAACAATTGTTTCTTCATAACTTATCTTTCTTCATAACTTACCTTTCTTCATACCTTATCTTTCTTCTCTGAACTCTCTCAAGTTTTATGTAAGTTTTCTTCAGTTCCAGTGCCCCATGATAGGACAATAAAATATCTGAATATTGAATAGGGTTGAAAGTTTATTTTACATGACTTGTAGATTAAAATCCTGTTTATGTATATTACAATAGAATCTTTGCCTTATTCACATCAGCATGGCACTCTTGACTCATGTTCAGGCTGTAGGTTTTAAGCCTGAAGTTCTTCAGAACTTAGAAAGTTTCTAAGATTAATAGGAAATTTCTATAGAAGAGACGACATCTGCTATGTGCGCCATTATAGAGTTATGTTAATCCAAATAACATCTAGATGTTCACTTGATTTATTTTGATATGATTTATGTTGATATGATTTAATTTGGCCTTCACTTCAGAAATGAATATTTGCACATCTACCTATACTAATCTAGCAGTTTCCAAGAAACATATGTTCATATATAATTTTTAGTAGGTAACAAGTGCTTTCCAATATAAAAGAATAAATTCTAAATAAACAGAATTGCACTAAATAAATTGCAACTAAATAAATTTAGTTGATGGTATTATTTCTAAGTTACTAAATAACTAGTATGAAGAAAAAAGAAAAAAGGAAGAGGAAGAGCAGGAAGAGGAGAATGAGGAGATGTTCTTGTTATTTCTGATATTCACAATACTCTTTTTGCTTCTTTTCTATATTTACAGATCACAGAGTAGTGATTTTTTGTTTGACTGCTTGCTCAATGTGGTAACATACGTATAAATTATGCATAGCCATCCCATGAATGTAACATCCACAGGTGATGACTGCTGGCAGTTATCAAGGTTATAATGATCTCCTTTCTGTCTGACTCAGTTTTACCCAGTGTTATAGCCTTCATCCCTTATTACACATACATTTATCCTACCTTCTGAAACTATAAACCTTGTGGAAAGGGTATGGTGGTAAACTAAACAATACATTCCCACTTCAGCTTTTTTCTTTCACAGCTTTTATTGTAGGTGCAGCTACTGTAAAATAACAGTATGTATTTCTTTGCATGGTCCTCTTAAAAAAAAAAGCTCAGTCATGCAAATTTCACCAAGTATGTACTTATCCTTCCATTTAGACATGTGTCTCTATACATGCAAAATGTGATTTTTAAAATGTTTCAATTTGAAAGTTAACTTTTTAAATTTATATGTTTGTAGTTGCACTATATGCAGTAATTTCAACTAAATACCACTAAGTTAATAAAGCCAATACATATATGTGTTAATTGCACTATATTGTGCTGTATAAATGGAAAATAAAAAAGATATATTTAGTCAGATGTCAGCTCAGCTGTGAGTTCAGCATTGAAGTCTTTCCTCCTCTTAAAAGCACCATGGGTACAGGAATGGGGCTCACTTGTTATAGAGTTAGATGATGTGTCATATTTGTACATCCTCTAAAGCATTATTTGCATGGTAGATTTTTTATTTTCTCCTCTCAGCTTCAGTCTGCCAGACTGAGAAGGGTGAAGACTATTATAGGTGCTTGTAAAGTTACATTTGTGTTACTATAGAAGATGTAGCAGTGGATGGCAGAGAGCCAGGCAACACCATGCAAGTGGACATGTCTGATATGATGCACAGTAGTACCTGAAAAAATACACAGCTGTAGTTGTATTCCCCATTGCTCATGCTGACAGCCATTCTTCTGTGACTTACAACATTTCCACCATTTAGAATAGAAGTTGTTTTCAATGCTATTATGAAGTGGAAGTAAAAAGACTACCTGCAAATTTGTTCATCTTTGAAATTCTTTTTGATGTTTTGGTAGTAGTACAATAACTACTGTTTACATCTATAGGCAATTTATTTATGGAGAGAGTTCATGACAAACATAACCCCCCAAATTCTCACTACAATGTAAAAAAAGAAGAAAAGAAAAAAAAAGAAAAAAAAAAAAAAGAAAAGAAAATGTGAAAAAAAGAGTACAAAAGACAGACTAAGAACTCAGATGGTTAGAGTGTATTTTTTTCTTTAGCCTGACTCAATACTTTTGAAGCAGGTGGCTCATTTTACAATCTGTTCTTCATGGCTTTTTCACTACATATCCGCTGCCACAGCACCAATTTTTCATGTTGATATTGCATGAAAATGGATAATACATTCATATACATGCCATTTTTAAGTTTGTAGGTGATCTTAATCTTCAATTTATTTGCTTCTGATCATACCGGAGTACACTACCTTTCCTCTTTTTGAATAATAAGTAGAAAATTACAAATTGCTTTGCATTTCCGTGAGTATTGATAGAACTGTAGCTACAGAAGTCACTAATCAATTTGAGTAATGTAAGTGGCATTCAATGTACTTTTAAAAAATTTTAGATTAAGAATATAATCACACAAGACTTGTAACATCAAAACAAACAGAACTATTGTAAATAGATAATGTATTACATGATTGCACATTTTATAGAGAAGGAAGAAAGTGAAAGAAAATAAAATCAACATAGTCATTGCTTTCTCCATTGCGTTTTCATCCAAATGCTAATTCTGAGCTCTACTTACAAATATTCTCAGAAACTAATAAAAACAATTTTATCCAAAAATTACAGAAGTCAAGAAAAGAGTTCAGGTGTCTGTTTCAAACACACATTTTACATTCAATGCACTCTAGCTTATTTTCACATACACTTACTAGCTAGTCCAATTAATAATAATGATGCCAATTCAGAATGACTTTAACTGGAAAGCTATGCTGAAACCTGAAGATGGAAATATTTATTTATAAAGTAGTAGATGTCAACATTCCCAGGGTCATGAGAACATTCTGCATGACTTTGCTATGCACAGGGCCATTTTTCAACCATAACCTCTTCCTTTTTGATATGAAAAGCCTGGAATTGATAAATTTTCAACACAGAAAGACATCTAAGAACCTGGACTTTGTGAGTTTCAAGACAAATAGTTCTCCTATACAATTTCAAATGCCTCAATTACCAGCAGACTGCTTGGCCTGTTTGCATCTGAGAACAAAGGTTAGTTGCTTTTCCTTTAGGCTAATTATCATGAGATTTTTGTGCCGAGTGGCACTATTTTTTTTGTGTTAATAGTGAATATTACACTCTGCAGTGCATTAGTCCTTTTGTGGTTTGAACAATAAGTATCTCAAAGATCTTTGAATGTGACATCAGTACCTTAAAAACTACCCCTTTTATTGTTCTTCATTCCCTATCTTTTGGCATGCAGATGAAAAAATTACTTAGGAATACTGTCAATAATAATGTAATAAGTATGATCCAAATGTCAGTCATTAGAGTGTAAAGGTTGGGGTTTTATCTAAATACTTTTGGTGATGTTTTGGAAAAAAATATGTAAGTAGCTTGGGAGAAATTGTTTTGAACTTGTGCTCTAAACTGTGTGAGCACTTCAAAAATTCCACTCTTAATCCTTAATTTCTATATCTTTCTGTGTTTTTCTAGCACTATTGTTCTTTACTGTAGAGAATGCTATGCAAGTCCTATAATGTAGCAAAGGCTGGTGGCATGACATTTCTGTCTTTGGCCTTCCTTTAATTATGTTTCATGCTGACCCTCTTGTGTGGAGCCAGTACCAGAAAGCATAGCTTTGATAGCAGTGTTTACATGAATGTTTGATAAGCATCTGTCAGCCCTTAGCACTCTACAAGACTGTAACACAAAAGACATCCAAGGAACCCTGGAGCTTTTGCCACCTGAAAGCGTAATGTGTGTGTTTTCTGAATTTCAAATGAGCACAGAGATTGTTCTTTTGTAACTCAAAATGTAATTTATGTATTATTTACTGTAAGAATACATTAATCAGAAAAGATGGTTGTTACTTTTTATAAAATGCAGCTTTGAGGAGCAAGGTCAAGATGTCTTTTATTGCATACTTATCTTACTAAATTGTCTTTGATCCTACCGGATAAAAAAAGCAGACAGATAAAATTGAATAGTTGACAAGACTATTGACTGCATCAAGATGAGTAGTGAGCAATTACTTGCAAACATTTTGACAATTTCTGATTAGATTTTTCATTTCAACTGTGTTCTCAATTCTTTTGATTTGCTTTCTGCAGAAATTTCAAGAAGCAAAACTTTGTTTTTACTTGTGTTAAAAATGTTAGCACTTAATCTAACTTCTAGTCAGAGTGCATGAATACCACTCCCAAATCTATCAGTAACCAGCTGTGTAACCCTGAATTAGATGAGTGTATTTTAACAGTCTTTTACTTGTGTTACACTGGCCAAAGCCATTTAGATACAATTTAGTTCTGAATCCAGAAGGTATGTAGCCATATCATTTTGTCGTGGACCTGAACATAATATTCACTGCCATTCAAAAACTGCTGCTGTAAATATGGATTCTGGTTTGGAAATGACATGAAAAATGCAGCAGAAGAAGGTCACATCTGTTTATTATGAAGTACACCAATTAGGTACATGTGCAGGGCTTAGTATTGTACTTAATACAAGCCCAAAACTGGAAAGATCATTACAAAAAATTAATTTATATCTAAGAAGAGCTTTAGAGATAAGGCAAAGTAAACAAATGCTCAGATGTCAGACTGCCAAGGGTATCTGCTAGAAATTGGGGCTGGCTTTGCAACATCTTTAACAGCCCAAACAACCAATATCTCAAGTGTGCAGTCTCCTTGTATAGCAGCTGTCCTTCTCCCTCATCTATCATGCATGGACCTCTGTCCACTGACAGAAAGGAACAACACACTCAGCTTTCCAAGGTCCTTATTGCAGCTCTCCACCCTGCTCTGGCCTTCCCTTTCCTTTCTTTGATTGCTTGAGCCGATGCTATACATTCCTTTTGATTTCTCAATGCATCCTGTTTCATCTATAAATACGAATCACCACAGAATCAGAGAGTCATAGAATGGTTTGGGTTGGAAGGGACCTCA
This sequence comes from Falco biarmicus, assembly GCF_023638135.1. NCBI lineage: Eukaryota > Metazoa > Chordata > Aves > Falconiformes > Falconidae > Falco > Falco biarmicus. The sequence continues at coordinate 14,932,190 of NC_079294.1, read as the reverse complement.
TCTAGCTCCAACCACCCTTCCAGGGGCAGGGACACCTTCCACTGGATCAGGTTGCTCAAAGCCCCATCCAACTGGGCCTTGAACACTTCCAGGGATAGGGTGTCCATAGCTTCTCTAGGCAACCTGTTCGATTGTCTCACCACCTTCACAGTGAAAAATTTCTTCCTAGTATCTAATATAAATGTACCCTCTTTAACTTTAAAGCCATCATTCCTTGTCCGATGACTACATGCTCACCTATCAAGCCTATCAAGGTCCTTCTGGATGACATCCTTTTCCTACAGTGCGTCAACTGCACCACAGAGCTTGGTGTCATCAGCAAACTTGCTGAGGGTGCACTCAATCCCTCTGTTTATGTCACCAACAAAGATGTTAAACAGCACCTGTCCCAATACCAATCCCTGAGGAGTGCCACTCATCACTGATCTCCACTTGGACATCAAGCCATTGACCACAACTTTTTGAGTGCAACCATCCATCCAATTCCTTAACCACTGAGTGATTCAGCCATCAGATCTATGTCTCTCCAATGTAGGGACAAGGATGTCATGTGGGACAGTAACAAGTGAAAATGGAATATTCATGAGTAACAAGTTGTCTTTGATGTCTTGATGTGAGGCACATTGCCAGTTCTTTGCAAATACTTAATTTTTTTTTTTTTTGGAGCAAATTTATAAAATCCATTTATTTATGGACACTGTTTAAAAATAAGAAGGAAAGAAGTCTGCAGATGCATGACTTGGTATCCATTATTTATCTAGTTCCATTCTATTTATTCATTTTTGTAAATCAGCATATATCTGCTGCTTGTTTATTCTGCAAGAAAAATGGAAATGGAGTTTTATGGGATCATGCACATGCAGAACAAATTATTTGTTGATTTATACTTCATACAGCTGTGCTACAATATAGACATAATAAACTCAATATCATCTATGGTGTAACTCCATTTATTTCAACCTGGAGAACAGAACACACAGTAGTTGCACTGAAAGAAATACTAAGGACGATTTAGCACGTATAGGCATGTTGAAGAATTTTGTATCATTTTATGTTGTCTGAGTGAACGTTCAGACTGTGCTGCTAAATAAAATGAGATACTATTTAAATTAGATTAAGTAAGACTCCATTTTACTGTAAGAGATGTTTCTGTGCTTGTCCTTCTGACAAGTCATACTCATATCCCATGGCTTTCAAGGACAAAGACAGAGTAACAGGTTAATTTCTTGGACTTTGAGGTAAACAGTTGACTTTGTTTAGACTTAGAGACAGCAAACAGAATTCCTTACATTACCGAATATTAAGACAAGTAGTGTTAGACAGCACCTCCTTTCTCCCACTTACTTGGCAAGGAAAGGTCAGCAGAAATTCATACAACCCAACAAAGGGGATGGAAGAGACCTTACTTAGCATGAAATTACAAGCAAAGTAGCATTTGCAGGAGCATACATATCTAACTCCAGACTGCAGGAAAGTTTCTTATGCTCTAGTAGATGCACCACTTCACCGTTCCTAAGCCCTTACTCCTTCAGAAACAAAAGGTGCAGTGGTCCTTCTGTGTCAATAAATAAATTCTAGGGAATTCTTTTGTCTTTTATTAAACAAGAGCAAACTAAGTTAGCAGCTTTGCCATGCAGCAGTTGGCTCATTCGTATAATCCCATTTCTGTGTGCTGTATGTGAGATTAATGTAAGCATGCAAAAATGGATGGAAATCCACTTGTGTCGATTTGAGAAGAAACATCTGAAATACAAACAGGAGAGAAAATTAAAAAGCAACATAATATTAATGAACATTTTAAAATTCCACTTAGTGCTTGAGGTGCCGTTGACTAGCCTACTTAACAAGCAGTCCCTTAGTGTTCCCACTTTGAAGCCAAATGGCTTTTTCTTTCTTACCAGGGCTTTGTATGCTCAATTCTGTTCTCAGTTACACTGGTATATATTAGAGGTAACTCTGCTGTCTTCAAAGGAATTATTCTATTTGCACCAGTATAACTGAGATTAAAATTTGACCCTCAGAATTCTATAAAAAAAGGTTGAAAGGTTATGGGGATTTTTATATACTGTGTGAATCAATTCCAGAGAAAACATGCTTTTAAGACACTGTTAGTTCCTTACACTATTAGAAACAGTTCTTTGTTGTCTTTAAAACCTATTTTAAGTTGATCACAGATTTTTAAATTGGCACATGTGCTTGTCAAAATGTGCTGCTCTAAAATTAATTTTCTTAGAGGAATGTTTCCCTGAATATTGCAATCAATTAAAAACATGCTAATTTACACTCCCCAAGGCTAGATATCTATATTTAATCTTTTCAATACTTTCTAACACTACCAGCAATTTTCCTCTGCACATTGGAGTAAATACAGGGAAATGTGGGAGCAGATTTCAAGTAGTCTGTAATGCTTTTTCTTAAACAAACAATGAGAAAATTGCTAATTAATATTTTCCATTTTTGTGCACAAGCTGTGAAATTGCACAGCTAGCTGAAACTAATGAATCACAGAAACGCTCAATCTTGAGGGGAGTGAAATACACTAAAATTTAGTACTTGTAAGTCCCAACTACATAATTTTCACAAACAATGAACTCATCAGAGTCAAAAATATCCAGATATGCATTCATAACATAAGTTGCAGGTGCAAAAATGGAAGTGTAAATTTTGCTGGAAGATTTGAAAATGGACCCTTTCAGGAAACTGGTGTTTTATACATGCCAGTGTACAAACTGTTGAATGCCTATTAGTGGAATACCTGTTTGAATACACATACAGGACCTTGTTTTCCATTGCTTGTCACATTGTCAGACTTGATTTAATAGAAATTTCCATGACCAACCTGATAAAAACTCAGCAGATTCTGGGAACGCCATGTTTACAGTCTAATCCCTACTAGACTGCAGTAAATTTGAGTATACTTACACAGCTCAGGACCTTCCTTGCAATTCCCATTTATTTCTGGCAAAGGATGATATAACTGCATTGATGTTAGAATCATGCAGGGAACATTCCCAGCCATTGGAACATAATACTCTGTTAAAACCTCTCTGGTGCAGTCCTGGCTCTGGGTCAGCTGCGGCTCTCCCAGACAATTGCCACACACAGTTGGGAGTTAGAGCAGGCCAAGGCCTAGTCCTATTAGGCAGTTTGGATGATGTCACCCTTGTTGGAGGGGGAACAAGTGCAATAGCGTGGATGTGGGATATTCTGTTCCAGCTGGCCTTATTGCTGAGAATGGTCCTGGGAATGTTTAATTTATGAGTATAGATGCAGTCTATGGTGCCAAGAGGAGGAATTGGAAACAGCTGTCCTATGCTCTCCATGCCCAAACTGCCAGCCGTAGTTGCAGTACAAAGAGGCAAGAAATTGCCAAAGAACAAGGAAGGAAAGCTTGAGACAGATGCTCTGTTCCTGGGATTGCTTGAGGAGAGAAATAATGGGATTGTTTCAGTCTGGAATCTTGTTTGGGTGAGGAGTGGGAGAAATGGTTAATACAGTAACATTCAATACGTAGGCAATCAAGGTTTAAATTTATATTCTGCCTGATTCAGGCCAGCTAATAGAACTACTTAACATCTATGCCAAAAGAGTATCTGCAAACTGCTTTTAGTTTTTCCTATCGATGCTATTTCACTTTGTTCAAAAGACAAAACTTACTGGGACAGGAGAAAGAAAGGCTTGGAGTCAAGGCCAAGTGGTGCCAACAGCAGCATACTGAGAGCTCTGTTGTCCTTGTGCTAGCTATGACCTACCAAAAAAGGTACAGTCTAGCCTTAAACTGTATTGTCATACAGTGACAATATTTTCTTTACAAAAATTGCACATCCTTATTTGCACATAATTTAGGGGGCAAAACTATGTCTGAATGGTTTGTATACAAGGTTCTATTAATTTTTCAGTATTACTGTTTTTGTATGTTCATTAGTACTCTTCAAAATGCAAATACATAATTTCTTTCATTATCTCCATACAATGGACATTCTTCAGCTCTTTCTGAAATGCGAATGGTAATATATTTACCTGTGAGTGTGTGTCTTTTTTCATACCATTAGAAACTTTAACACCATTCTTCTTGACTTCAACTTCTGTAAGGTAAGCAAGAGATAGCACTGATGTTATAGAAGATGTGGTTCTCAGCAGCTGTGGAAATGTGTTCCTGAATTTTGGAGACCAACAAAAAGAGGAAGAATCAGCCGTACCCAGATGTATATTCTAACTGCAAATCCATCAAGCTTAAATTAAGTTTAAAATAATATATAAAGATTCCAAAACCAAATCTGATGCTTTCCTGTCCTCTTCATTATTTCCAGCTTTACTTTATGGCTATACCAGATGTCTTAAAATGAAAAATACATTTTAGCCATATTCACTGAATCCTTACTGATGTGAAATTACTCACATTCACAATTACAATGTTAGCCCTACTGTAACAGGAAACACCTGTCCCACAACTCATTTCTGTCTTTCTGCCTCCTGGCTTGCAAGGTACAGACTTTGTCAATCTTTTCCTATACCATGAATAGCACCTGACTAATCTTTAAAAGTCAGCAACATCATTGAGGCTGAGCCTGGCAAAGGGTGAACTCGGAATTCACGCAGCAATTTACTGCTTTTGCAGCCCAAGTAGTACTTACTAGTTTTTTATCTTAAGCCAATGAGTGAATAAGTCTTGCAGAGAAACTATCTGATCCACTGACAAAATAATTCTTTCTGATCTTTCAATGAAAAACCCTGAGGAAACATAGACTTGTTCGCAAACCTTGTTTAAAACTTAGCAACACTTTGAAATAAGCATGTAGTATTGTTATTCCAAATACCACAGTGACTCAGACATGAGGAAAGTGATTTTTCTAGAAACACAAACTGGGGAATCACACCTTGCAGTACCAGTCTTCAGACTGATGGCTGGAACAAAAACTGGAAAAGTTAAAAACTGTTGAGGTTAAACTGAAACAAATTTTAGGTTAAGGATATGGGAAATCCAACAAAATAAGATAAAGTGACGTATTTTGCGTCAACTTCATGTTCATTTGACTTGAAAACTGGATTTTTTCTTTTTGATATCCCTTTTAGCTAGTTGCATTCTGCTGAGGAATATCTTGAGTGATATTTAAAAATGAAAGTTGCACAGCTTTCAAAAGATGAAAATAAATTTTAGTAGCATATGTTTGGAGATTTTAAACCTTTGCTTTTACAAATACCTACATATCTTTTTTTGTTTTCTGGCCAACTTTGGCTGAATTTAATTTGGGTTCATTAAGAGCTACAGCCTAACCCAAAAGCACAACTTTCCCACAAATTTTATATTTTTTCACTGGAAAGAAAGTGTCCAACTCTATTTCATGGCTCTAAGTCTCAACCCATATTTGAGCTGCTGAACTATAACAACAAAAAGACAAGTGTTAAAAAAAAAATGGTTGAGAAGATATAGGAGTCATCTGCCAGTTTCAAGCAGAAACTTGAAATGCTTAGTTGAGCTATTATTGTGTGAGATTTCAGATCTGTAGAAGTTTTAACAGTGCAGGAAGGACAGATATTATTTTAATGTTGGATATGATAGAACCGGAGCTTTCATTAAATTGTTATGTCATTCCTTTTTTTTTTTTAATTTTTCCTACCTTTCTCAGGTATTTCTTAAGAGTCCAAACCTCATTGTCAGAACTCCTGGATTTTGCTTCTTTGTCTTTTCTTAAAATGCTGGTAGAAATACTTCCTGATCACATTTCCTTCCAAGTTACAAATTAGTAAAAAATACATATAAACCTATGACACAATAAGAACTTTTCATGCTTTAATACATTTAACACATTTACATAAGAGTCTTTATGTAAAACCTGGGATAAATCTCCCCCAGAGCTTAATTTTGAAAATGGCCTTTAATAGAGCCTTATGAAACATGAATAAGAAAGAGGACAAGGGTGAGCTTTCTTCAGTATGCTTGCCAGCTTTTAGAAAGCCTCACTGACACAGACTGTGACACACCATCACTTCTCTGGTTTTCATATCTGCAAAGAGTGAAATTTTCACAATTTCACTGTTGTTGACAAGAAAAATCAAATCTGTTCTTGAATAAAAACTTTCATTTATGGGTTTGTGTTGCTAGAAGAGCAGCCTTTCAAATGAGTGGTAAAGATCAAAAGTAACAGAAGATTCAATAATTCTGGGTTTTTTTCATGAGGGATACAATCTTGTTTTTCACTTTTCTATATATTTCTTTTACACTTTCTCATATTATTATGTGTTGTGCTGAAGCAGAATAGGTGTTAGGTTTTAGTCTGGAAGTATGTGTATGAATAAATAAGAGAATAAATTGTGTAGAGTGCTGCATTCTCTAAGGATTCCTGAAAGGTCTTTTAAGCTCCAGGCTACTATACTATAAAAGCATGTTCCTGAACTCACTCTTCTCTGGCAATACATGCTTTTACAATATTCAGGGAGAATATACTTGCATTATATGTCCACAAAATGGCTGACGAGAACAGAGGCCCAACTATGCAGGTAAAGTAGTACTGAACACGTGCACTGGGAGAGAAAGAAGGGATATATCTCCTTATCGCTGTCCCTCACAATCCTTCAGTTCTACAATAATCAAAAATCCAGCTGAAGCTCTAAAGGGATGTGTTGGTTTAAGTCAAACTGCTTGGAGGCCACCCCTTTTATATTACTCCATACAGATATGCAGACAGGCAGTAAATATCATTTAATTTAACATACTGTAGAGGCAGATGTATTTTTCAAGAATGACTCCTGCTTTGTCTTAGGTAGCCTTCCTTTGAACAATCCAAACCTGTGAAAGTGCTCAAGTTCACTCTGGTACTTACTGTGAAGTAAGCTGGTTAAAAAGATGAAAAGCACATTTTCCCATGCAATATCACGACATATAAGCTTTTGGCAATTAATGTCTTGGCTGTTTTCCACTGTACAACTGCTCAGAATAGCATAAAGCAGTAAATCAGAATGTAGATCTCAGGTAAAGTGTGATATTAAGAAAAAATTATTTACTTCTATCTGCTTTTTCTTTTTTTTAAGCATATTTTTTATGAGTAATTGAAATCTGAATGCAGGTTACTTATGTAGAAATATATTAATGAAAGTACTCATGATTCCTTCCTTGTTAAAAATGCTGTCTTATATGTCCTCAGTGCAAAAAAAACTCTTAACATCACTTTACAGTTCTCACACCATAAAAATGCAGTGTCATATTTGACAAGTAGTGTAACGTGGAAATTAATCCATTGATTGCTACTAAAATTGTGATTCTTGACCACAGAGGCTAATAATCAGGTAGAGAAAACTGTACAATAAGGTTATTAAATGACTCTCACTTAAACCTCAAAGTAAGTGCTACTGACTTTCACTGGAGATAAAAAAGGTTCCAAACAATTTGATGATCAAGTTTGTAAATGAGCTTCCCATCACCATAGTTAAATTTTTTTTAGGCAGCAGCAGCAATGTGCCACTAATTCTGTTCAACCTTCTGAGCCCGATTATGCTCAACTTTGAAGTGATTTCTACCTCCTAAATTCTGTGTGAACCATCTGCAAGTCTTCCCAGCTGCCTTACAAGCATTCTTTCGAAATGTTTTGCTTGACTATGATGATCTCAAGTTGGTTTTATATTGTTGAATCTTGGGTTTAGAGAAGGGGAAATTATTTGGTTAAACATGGGAACCCAAGCAGTTTTGATTCACTGTGCGGGACAGTGGTTAAGCCACAGTAAAGCTAGGTTCTTATTACATTCTATATAAAATTGTGACAATGCCAAAGGTGATCCATTACATGTTTTCCTATGTGGTTTCATTAGAATAATGTCAGCAGTTGCTGAATTACTTAATTTTATTCCCTTTCTATTCAGATTCATAGTGCATGGGCCATAAAGATCAGTCCTGTCCTGGGAACATTGTGAAAACCCATGGGAAGACAGACTGGCTTAGATATCTGCCATCACAGCAGTAGCTGACAGTATTTATGAGCTCAGACCCAAGTCATTTGTGTTAGCAATACAAAATTCTGTTTTTTAATCACCTGGAGACCATTTCAGTTCAGCTGTTGGGCACTGGTCTTGCTCGGGAAACCAAAGGATAACCAGTACTCACAGTGGCAGCCCACCTGACACGGGGCAACCTTCAGCCCTGTGTTACATGAGCAGCTGCAGGACAGTGCCTGTTAATTGCCTGGTGGCACAACAGGCTGGTTTTTTCCAAGAGCCATAGGAGCTCCTGATTCATCTGGCTCACCCTGTCTCCCACCCCCCAATTGTGGGTGACAGCAGAGGCAGAGATTTCCTTAGAACTACAAGACTTTAAAATAAAATCGAAACACAACCCATATGTCATGTTGTAAAAAATGCAAAATATGCTGGATCTGTAAAAGCGGCACACCAGGCCATATGCTTCAGACAGAACAGCTTGCGTACGTCTAGGTCTCTACACTGACTTCAGGAACGGAAAACAGTGGCTAGTCTACTCCACACTTTTCCACTTGTTAAATTTGTTTTGCTAAAGTCAGGTTTACATCTGAAGTCAGGAGAAAAAAAAAAAGAAAAATTAAAAAATCTTTATCAAAATCTTGAAGATTATGATTATTGGCTTATTTTCTCTGCTCCTTTGATCAGCCATGCTGTGACCAAGTGAAGTGGAACAACTGCCCAATTTTTCAGGATAGTTGCTCAAATCCAGAGGTTCAGTCCACAATGAGAAAAAGGGGCTGCGCATTCAGTGCTGGGAGAGTTTGACATCTATGTCTGCTTTTGCCATAATCTCAAACACTTTCCTGGCACTTCCTAAGAGACTAAGCAATGTTAATTCTTTCACTCAGACCAAATTCCCACAACGTTATCTTTCACACAACAAAACCTGCATGAAGCAAGGTCTGCTTCAGTCTGGCAAATGCCAGGAAATTCTAGAGTCATTAACCTTCTTTATTGTGCACGGTATTATGGAGGTCTTTGAACAGCAGGATACTTCACATACAGTATCCTATGTGGTATAAGAGCTAAAATATGCAAAATTAGGCAGGTTAATATTCAGCTTTAACCTCTGTGTTTCGATGATGAAACATCAACAGAGCAGTTGAAAACTCCTTTTAATATATTAACAGTGCAAATGTTTGCTCATTTTGGACTTCCTGCAAAAACAGGCTTTGGAAGAAAATATGCACATTCAGAATAAATCTAACCTTGCTTTAGTAAATCCTTATTGAAAAGAGACAAAGAATTTAAACAGTAAACTTTTCATTTTTGTGTGTCCCAGACTCATAAAATCAAGTGGCCATTTTCAACAGTGCACAAGCTGGATTCCCAAATGCTATGTGAGTTTTGCAGAATTGTTTCCCTCAATTAGTGACTGTCAAGTCAAGATGTATTTTCTACAAGACATCAGACTAGGTAACGTTGTGGTGTCTTCTGGCTTTAAAGCCTTATGAGTTAGTTGTTACTGAAGTGAAATCCTAAACTCCTAGCTTACTGTTGCAAACTTAATTTTTGCGAAGTATGTTTACCTCACACTGACTGAAAGTTGCTTCTTTCCCAGAAAGAATAAAGCAAAGCTGGTTTTGTTTGTTTCAGCATTTATTTTTTTTTCTTAAATCCAGGGCTTGATCACACATCCTTTTCCCACTGTACCTGTGTCAGTGAAAGATTTCCCCATGCCAGCTGCTTTCACAGTGCATTCACAGTGCACTGTGTCCACTGGGAGCTTTTCATCCCCTCCAATCTATCTACTAAGCTGCTTTGTGAATGATCCCTTACTTGTTGCTGTCAGAATGAATAGTGGTAGCAAAACCTTGCTCATTAGACAAACTTTGTAATTTTAGACTGAAAAAGGACAAAAAGATATCCATACAAACAGGTCACCTAGCAGATCTGAGGGAAGACGGCTGTTGTGTGAGAGGTGGATATGTGCAGTTGCAGGCTGGCTGGCTGAGGCAGGAAACCCCTCCAGCAGACATGCTGAATCTCTTCAGCAGGATACATGATCAGCTTCTTCCTCTGTAGAATCCATATGGTGCTTTCATATTGCCACAAAAGTTTGAAAGGAAGTATTCAGAGAGGAGCTAATCTCAACTACCAGGGAGTAAGCATACGAATCACTAGACTCTGCCCTGAAGAGCATCTCCATGTCCCCAGATTCTGCCTGCTGTGCAATAACAGTCAGCCTCAAACATGTTTTATGTATAGCTTTGAAATAAAGACATTAAACAAAGTAACAGCCTACACAATCATGAGAATCCTGTCAGGAGATTTAACAATATCTCTCTTCTGTTTGTATAATGGTGGTCTAAAAATCTCTTGTTTACCTAGATGTGTAGTTACTTAGTAGGTATTTTCTCTACAGCTTTTATTTTCCCTGGAAATAGACAGATGAAGTGGATTTTTACAGTAGACATCAAGCATTACATTTATTTTTGCTTCTTAAATAAAATAAAATAGATTTTTTTTTCAGTTACTTGTGTTTAAGCAGGTAGCATGCATTCTGTTTGAACAAATAATTAAATTATAAATAGTAAGGTAGATACTTACTTAGTAGATATTTACTAATGCTGTCAGTAGAGTTGCATGTCACTCATAGGACATAGGTATGGTTTTTCCAGGTGTTTTACTTTGGTTTTGTCAAAAAAACAAAAAGTTTGTGTTGTTTTAATATTCATTACCTTAAAATACGTTAATATTTACAAATACCTATGCTGTTTTGTCACTCAAAAATACTGATGTATTACTTTGGGCAAGTATATTTCATGCGCCATTAATTATATTCAATGGTTCCAAAAATTTTACTGCCTGATGTTTTGTTATATAAGTATAAATTGCCTTTTGCTTTTTAATTCTTCAAAGTTGTTCTGAGAAAACAGATGAAATAAATTCTATATTCTTGTAGTTATACTGGAAGCAGCATTTCAGCCTTGTTCTCAGGAAGGGGCACTCCCCAACGTAGCACCCAGCTATTTCTGTATGTCATGGTTTAACCCCAGCTGGCAACTGAGCCCCACACAGTCACTTGGTCAGTCTCCCTGTGTTGGGATGGGGGAGAAAACTGGAAGGCTAAAAGTGAAAGAACTTGTGGGTTTAGTTAAAAGTAGTTTAGTGCATAAAGCAAAAGCCACACGCGCAAGCAAAGCAAAGCAAGGAATTCATTCACCACTTCCCACCAGCAGGCAGGTGCTCAGCCATCCACAGGAGAGCCGGGCTCCAGCACATGTAACAGTTACTTGGGAAGACAAAAACCATCACTCTGAATGTGTCCCCCTCCTTCTTCTTCCCCCAGCTTGATATACTGAGCATGATGTTCTATGGTATGGAATATTCCTTTGGCTAGTTCAGGTCAGCTGTCCCAGCCGTGCTTCCTCCAGTTTCTTGTGCATCTGCTCACTGGCAGAGCATGGGAAACTTGAAAAGCCCTTGACACAGGGAAAGCACTACTTAACAACTAAAACGTCAGTGTGTTATCAACATTAGTTTCATACTAAATCCAAAACACAGCACTGTACCAGCTACTAAGAAGAAAATTAACTCTATCTCAGCTGAAAACAGGACACACTATCTTCCTAAGTTCTCTGAACACTGACTTGATTTTGTTACATTGCTAGTTACTGGTTTGTCATTCTTATTTAATTTTTTCAAGAGTTTCTACTAAAAATCTATGAAGTTTTGCTTTCCAAGAGTTATATCTCTGAAAAGGAGTGGAAATTATATTTGTGTTACCAAAGGAAAAATTAAAACATGACATGAGAAAGTCAGTGTGCCCCTAGCTAAATTTGCATGCCCTAAGGTTCAAGAGCATAAGCTAAAGCGTGCACTGCAATAATGGTGAATACAGCTATTCCTGTTATGTCCAGGGAAAAAGCTGAACTAGATATCATCTGTGTTTTCTGAACTGAATATGCAAGTTACAATGAAGTTTAGGTGTTCTGTTCTTGCTGCAGATGCCGAGTCATTTATAGCATTGGTTTAAATTTGTCTAGCTACAGTGGTTACCATCCCCAGTTCTCCATCCCACTTCTCTGCCATAAATTTACACTCCCACAGCAGGGACATCTGAGCAGGCTCTGAAAGGCATGGCTGCTGATGAACCATCATAGTTTACAGACTGTTATGCTAACATAAACCAGCACTAACTTTAATATACTTTACATTAATATGCCTGGCAGGAGATAGGAAGGCAGACTGCAGGAATGGAAACTGTTTCAGCTGTCCCAAATTAATTCATTCTATATATGAGTCAAAGTCTTTAATGTCTACAAACTATCCAGACTGAAGCTGTTGAAAAATAACCTCTTTCTTTCCACGTCAGATGGAGTTGTGGAAAGATACAGAGCAATAAGCTAACATTTCTGAAAATGCATGTATAAGGAAAGCTTTAAAAAACTTCTACTTACATTTTAAAGATCATAGTATTGTAGAAAAGTTAGCAACAAATTAATCTTTATCACTGAGTCCAATTATAAAAATATACTAAGTGTTTAAAAATGTCTCTCATGCCCAAGTTAATAATATTTGGTTTCTAAGATCATTTTTCTCTTTGTGATTAGCCAGATTATTTTTTATTTTCCATCAGATCTGATTTTATGACTGTCATCTCCTTTGCCACCACAAATAATAATTAGTGCTAGTTAGCACTATAATTCCTAGAAACCAAAACAGAGTTTAAGAGTAGTCAAGATGTATATTTATTTTAGTAGATCTTTCCTGTGCATTTCCTTGTGAAATGTTCAGAGAGTGCCAATGTAATTCTGTGAGAATTTTAAAACATGGATTTAGCCCTCTGGAACTTGAAAAGTTTGGAAACCACTTCACTTGCAGGCTCTTTTCTCCCTTGATTCTGGATAAGCTGCAGAGGATTCTATAGCAGACATTGCAACCTTGTTAATTCTGGAAATAAATTTGAGCATCAGTCTACAACTGTTCCAGCTGTACAATTCATAAAAGCAAACAAAGTCATTCTCCTTCCTTTTGTTTGTATTCCTGTGTGTGTATGCTTGTATTTCTATATGTGACATGCACTGAAAAGAAAAACAAGCAAAAGAAGCTGTGAGGGAAGAAAGCATTTACTAGGAATTGAGGTGGGAATTTCTAAAGAAATCTTTTTATTGTGCCTACTTACAGCTTGCTTTGGGGCATTTATTATTTTTTTTTTGGTGGTAGTGCTGAGTTTATTTTTATAATTATTCATAAAAGGTTTTCGATGAGGAATAAAACATACTAAACTTATTTTCATTGTCTTATGTCTGAGCTTTACCAGGCATACTCCAGATACAGAGGAATCAGTAACCGCTACACTAATTCCTCCACCATTCATGAAAAGAGATAGAACAAGGAGTTTTTTTCTTTCAAAAAAGATCTCCTACATAGGGCTAAAATTTAATGCAACATCTATTCCAGAGTCTAAATAAAGCAATCATTTGCTCAAAATCTTTGTCCAGAAAATTAGTTGGAAAACTGTTCATTTTTATTAACAGCAGTGATTCAACTGGAGTTGTGAGATCGTTATTAAAACCACAAGGAGTTCAGTGCAGGAATGGCAGGGAACACTATTGTTTCTGCCACGTGAAACCTGAAACAATCTATATAACTTCTGTAGCTCACTCAGCTGGGAAGTTCAAAACTTCTGAGTTCCTCCACATTCCTTACATGTTTCACATACTGGAGAATTGGTGCAGCAGGAAGTGGCTTTGATGAAACACAGCAAAATCTAGCCCCACTGCATTTACTAAGAGACACAGAGACTAGACCCTAAATCAGTTCTTTACTCTTAGCTTGGTATAACATAATTCAGAGAAACAGCTTGCAGAGAAAAATTTCTTTGAAGATACTATGCAAGCAGATACTGCATATCTGTGACACGTCTACCTGGCAGAGATAGAATGTCCTGATGTTTCATCTGAATGGACATTGCATAGAAAACTGCTACCAGGACACATACATTTCTAAGACCCATGAAGGGTCTTAGAAATATGGCTGCATCAGAAAAAAAATAACTAAGTAGGTGGAAATTAGGAGTTATTAACAGGGTAGGATTTCTCTGTAGGTACTGATACTACTTGTATTGAATGGAAGTTCACTACTGATGTGTTAAGGTGTAAGACTGAATCCTTTTGCAAGTTCTATGTTTATCTCCTCTAAACATACTAGTGAGTTAATATGTCTTAACTTTAAAACAGTTTGGGAGCAAGGATTTTAATTCTGTAAGATTCCATCTGTGCTTGCTTTTACAGGCCTATATTGTTAAAGGGTAGCTTAAGGTATGGGTATTATAGATTGGGTAGTATTGCTGAAGGTCATTCCAAAAGCTTGCACTGTTCTCTGTTTTCCCTGAAATAGTTAACATATCTGGAATTCAATTCATGAAAGCAAAAGGAGAAAGAGCATCTAGGAAAACACCATTGTACACTAACTTTGATATATCTGGTATATCTGAGCACTTCTTAAAAATCTCAAAAATAAGGCTAATCTTATGAGATTTCCCAAAAGAAATTCAAATTAGAAGGAGGTGAGTTAGGAAGATGGCAAATTCACATATGCAGATATTTTGATGTCTACTCTAACTGAATTTTATTTCTAAGATGTGAAGGTAGTCCATGCTTTTTATAGAATATAGATCTTTAGAACCTTAGAGAAAGTATCTTCTTTCATCATAAAGCAGTCATGATCTATCACAGATTAAATAGACTAGGTTTGAGGTTTCCTTTTCAATTCTGCCACTAGCTTACCACACATTTTAGTTAATGTTTTGCCGTCTGAATAGACTTGTCTGTGAATGAAGGCAGTACTAACATCCTAAGTAAAGTGATTTCATAATTACTACAGAGTACTATGAAGCATGTAGACATGTTTCTTTGAAGCATTAGACACATATTTACCAACTCTGGTGGTTGCATGGGAAATTCTCACTGAAAACGTTACTTACTTTGAGTAATCCTCTAGATTCTCATATTGAAACCAGCCAAGAAGCAAAATTATTTACTATTTCTAAGGAATATTTCTACAGCATATCTTATTCCTGATGGATATCACTGGGGTCCAACGTGTTTATATAATTTATTTGCATGAGATGACTTGTAACTTCATTTTCCAGAATAACACTCGGAGAGTACTACCTCCCCACTCGTGTTTTTTCAGGTATGCTGGACATCTTTTTAGAGAACCAAGAGTCCAGTTTCCATTGATGCTGTATGTCTGCTTATTTCTAGCCATGTACATTTCACATGTCTAAGCATGTGCTATTTTCCTCCCATCATAACACACACCTTCATATGGAAATAACTGCTACTATAGCTGTTAGAAGGGCATTTAACCCATTGTAGTATTTTTCTGAGTAAACATTGCTCATTGACAATAACAATGACCTAATTTAAACCCTGGTGCATTTATAAAATATTTGGCAAAAACCTTAGTTGTTTATGGAGCTATTAGCAAAGTTCATCATACAAAATAATGATGAAATTAAATGATGACATAAAAGCATATTGCTGTATATGAGTTTCATTTTAAAAAAATTAATATTCTTATATCTATTTTTGCTAGCTTTTTCTACAAGCTAAGAGTTAAAAATGTGGTTCTTCTGTTTGCAACCCAATATTCTCAATTCTGGCTGGAATTAATGATTCATATACAAATTCATTTACACTTTTTTCTACTACAGTAAGTAGTAGTTTGAGTTTGAATCATGTGCTTGAATGTTTCAGTTATAATTCAAGACTAATGGATATGAAAAATACTTGCTTGAAATATGAAGTGTCTCTAGGAATGATTTATATGCAAAGCAGAAATATTAATTTTATCATACTAACTCTGCCACATTGTGTATTTAAATAAAATAACAGTCTGGGTCAGTGTCTCCAATAGGAAGATGATGTTTAAATGTTTGCTTAAAACTTGTATTTCAATGGATATTAGCCAATTAAATATTAATATTGTCATAGTGGTGCTTCTGTGCTGTATAGAAAGAAAATTGCAATGCAAATTTGTTGCAAGAAGGGTTCACTGGAGTCAAGAAGACACTCAATATGAGTTATGCATCTTGCTCAACTTTATTAGTTCCTAACACTACTTATATAGAACCGATATACATGCATATTCGTAAAGCAGAAATATAATTGGTTAGTAGTCTCTAAACACACGCGGCTCTCACACCCCTAATTATCATGACTGAAATAAGCATTCTATCCATGTAGCTAATTGTGTTGCTGTGCTTCAGCCTTGTAGTTTGTTACTCCCTATTTTCCCATACCGGTCCCTATCTTTCTTGGCCCTGCACCTGCTTTCCCAGCAGCTGTAGCTTGTTACAGCCACGGCCTGTTGGCACAACATAATTGCTCAGTCTCAGGATTCAAGAATAGCTTAAGGCTACCTTTCTTCTTAACTTCAGCGCAGCAACTTCAGTACAATTCTGATTACAGGCCTATTCTAATACCAAGCCTGGATTGTGCAGATCTTCAGAGATTCTAAGGCCGTGCTTCTGCAGCCATTCTTCTACACAAATTTTATTCTAGTGGGTGTTCACTCTGTTAAGTTTGATTTAGTTTTAAAGGAAAAAGAAAAAACTAGTTTCGTTTCCTCCTGGAGACTCTAGGAATGGTTCTAACTTGAAAGAACATCGGAGAGATCGCAAAATGCTGAAACTATAAAATCACTTTGCCTTTTTACAAATGCTGGATTTTTTTTCACATTTTTTTTCCTTACAAATTGCAATATTTTAAAACTGCACATGAAAACAAATCTGTTGTCTCTTCACATTCAACAATTTAATTGGATTGGACAAGATATGAAAAACTGGACTTGTCAACAAATTCAAATTTGGACACCAATAAGCTCACCTTCTGAGCCATGGCTTACTTTTCTAAGTGCAGAATGAGGAAAAGTTAAGCATGAATTCAGAGAGAGCATAGGTGGATGATGTCAGGAGACTATATGTTTTAAACCATCTTCTGCACAGACTTAAGCAATTTTCCCTAATCTCTAGCAAGATGCTTCTCTGAAACAGGAGTTCAGAGCCTCTGAACTGCTTCCTATGCTTACCCTTAATAAGATCCTGAAATCTGTCAGGTAGCTAAAAGTAATTTTGACCCTGTGTCTTTGGTTAAGGCTTTTCTAGTTATCCTTCAAAAACTCCAGAATTTGCCATTCTGGTTGATTCATAGTCATTTTATGGGAGAGTTTTTAAAGTCTGTTTGGTTTGCTTGTTTCCTGCGGGTTCAAATTTTGTTGCCAGTTTCATATGTGATTCACACTTCCAAGTGTCAAAATTGTACTTAACATCTGGCTAAACATTTCCAAAAGTGGTGATGAGTGTCAGTGATTATATTCTTCTCAAGGACAATATAATGATCATAATGCATCAAAAATATCTAATAGACACAGTTTAAATTACTAAATAGATGTATTAACAGAAGACATAAATAGATGTCACTACACACATTACATCAGAGGTGTTCTGCTACTTTTAGGTAGAAGGTAAAGTAAAAGGCAATGGTTCACTGGAAAAGCTAATGGGATTTTTAGGCATTTTCGTATCACCGTATTTACAGAGAGGTAGCATCTTTAAGTTTACTTATTGAAAACGTTTTTCTCTTTTAGGACTGATACATCTCCAGAAAACTGTTGTCTGAAATAGAATGGTGTTTTTGAGTTACCTGGCAAAGCAACAGCAATATTTCCTAGGTGTCTTGTCTGATATTATTAGTAACTATTTATCCATGTAAACTTATGCAATTTGTTTATCAAGCATTTAAGTAAATATAGTATTGCTGTAGTCAACAACTAAAATCAGATGAACAGCTTTGTGCACTCTTCTTGCATGGAATCATAGACTCACAGAATAATTTAGGCCAGGAATGACCTTGGGTCTTCTGCTCCAACCCCCAACTTGGAGCAGATCAGAAGCCGATCAGGTAGTTCAGGGCATTGTCCAGTTGATTTTTTAATATCTCTAGCAACAGGATACTTGCTCCAATCTCTGACTTTTTTCATTATGATTTTTTTTCCTGATATCTAATTAGAAGAAGTTTACTAAAGAAGCTTACTTTCATAAATTCAGAACTCTATTAGTATAGCTTTATGTTCTCCTGAACTAAAAAAGGTGAAACAATTACCTGGGGTAGTACCACTGCAGTCTGAATGACCAAATAATTTTTTTACTGCTACATTTGGCTTCCTAGATCCACAGATCTCAGAATCATAGGGGAAAATAAACAAACATGCATGCAGTTTCTAGCAGTTTTCAGAGACTAATGCACATGTGTAGTTGTGAGTCTTCTCTGCTTATGGTCTGATTGAGCTCAATGAATATATTCAAGCAATATAGCACAGCTAGCCCTACACATATTGCTTAGGGACAATGGGAAGGCATTTCACTTTATTGTATCACCAGCTGTAGACAAAGCCTTGTCATTTCTGTCTGTCACACATTTTCTTTGCCATTTTTGAAATCACACTTTAGTTTCATCTCCATCTGGGGCAGAAGCAGGGGTGTTGTAATATTGCAAGAAAAGCTGCCTTTTTTTGGTATTTTTAGCTTGATGGGGTGGTGAGAGCTCTGAAAATGCCATGACATAGGCTAGTCTTTTGATGGTTATAGAGGAAGTTTGCAGATGCAATAAGTTGACCAACTGCACAGTAAAAAGCAGCTTAGAATGACAAGTACTACATTAGCACAGCTCATATGGGAGATGACATTTTTCTAACAGAGATAGATATGCCCTGCATGCTGCAGCCAAATAGGGATTCTTCAGATCTGTTCTTTAGCTTTTTGAATATGTATTCATCAATTTTATACATGTCATTAGCACATTTTGTGGAAAACAGAAGAAACGGTAAATCAGATTATGCCCCAACATACAAATGTAAATTAAGAGTTTGTCTTTCTATATGAAACTCAGTAGTTAAACAGCTTATATAAAATGAATGTGAGATAATTGCTCAATGGTAATTAAGATGAATGAGATTGCCCTTAGAACAGGATAATAGTAGAAGTAAGAAATTACTTTACTTTTATTAAGTATTAAGCAGCAACCCTATAATATTAATCATTTGTCCTTGATAATTTGTCAGATTTACACCAAGGAAAGTGTCCCTTCATCAGCCAAGAAACGGAGGCAGTAAAACAATTTCTGCTGTTCTTTAATGTAGGCACTGTTATTTATCAGTAAAGTCAAGAACTGAACAACAGTGATCTCAAAATACAGTTGCCAGTTGTAGTAGAAATGAATGAACTTTCAGTTTTGAACCCAGATTTGCTGGGTTCCTGTAGTAAACTTGTTGGACTTCAGTCCCTACCTAAGCTCTACTGTGAGTGTCTTGGATCAGTTTATTTTGCTGGACCTCTTTCTTGCTCTACCAGAGAACAGTAACTGTACATTATAATTTCAAGAACAAGCCACCATCTCTTGTAACATGTAAGATATTATTTGATGATTTTTTTTTAAATTATAAGTTTAATGAAAATTAAAATACCACCTCAGAAAAGTACTAATCAGGCAGTGGAATAGCAATATGGAGAACTGAAAACCAGAACAAATTTTGTCCTGATATCTTTTCAAATACTTCTGAAAAATATCTTCCTTTAACTCATTTATACGAAGTATTCAAATTAAAACATAACTACACAGCACTGTCTTTACCAAAGCCATGTGTTGTTTGGGAGTTTAACAGAAGCTTACCTCAATCTTTGTATGAGTTTTAACACATCTAACAATTTCAGCTGGATCTCATGACAAAGCTCTACACACAAAGCGCTTTATCTCATTCCTAACCAAGAAAAACAGTAATTAAATAAGCAATATTTGTGAAATAGTGGAGATGTTCAAAAGTTATATGGACATGGTCCTGGGCAGCCTGTTCTAGCTGACCCTGCTTGATAAGGTGCATTGGACGAGATGACCTCCAAAGGTTTCTTCCAACCTACAATATTGCATGATTCTCTGACACTTTCCAGGACAAAATAGCTGAATAACTGTTCCCTATTTTCCTCCATTCTAGGATTTAGAGGTTCTGTCTAGTCCGTGGTTTGTGTCTGAAATGGCAATGTTGTAAAACTATTCCAACTTTCCCTATCATTAATGCATATATTTTTGTATGGTGTCAAACCAAAGATTGCCAGGTATTTCTTTTTCTTGTTACCATCTTCTGTTTCTTTCAACACAACCTAGAGATTCTAAGAGTAGTTTCTAATACTTTCTAACCATTTGGTTATCCTGGCTTTCATTCTCTGCAGTCAAGAGTTTGCTAAACCACATCTCAAATTTCATGGGTATACTCCTGAACCTGGCAGTGCTAAACATAACTGTGTCAGAACATTCAACTGAACAGACTAATACTAATTAACTAGACAAGTGAAACCCAGAGCCATGTGTGAACTTCTGTCTCATCTAGAAATCTGATTCAAACCGCATGTCAAAGCTCCAATTCATTCCATCTCTTTTTAAATGATCTAATCTAATTCAGGAGCCGATTTACTTTCAGCAGCAGCTAATAGAGAAAGCAGGCAGACCAGGAAGACTCACTTTTGAAGGAGTATTTTATTCCATTGACTGTCCAGGAAGTCTAGGATGATCAGACCACTAATTTAAACGTCTTTGTGATGTGGAATGAATCTAGATACATGTGCTAACTGTCCAAACTGATGGAGAGTACACACCTGCAACATCAGGAACCTGAGCAGAGCTCATCCCTTAAAAATCACAAGCAAACATAAAAAAGCTGTCTGAGCAGATGACACCAAGTTGGGCAGAGGCACTGATCTGCTTGAGGGCAGGAAGGTTCTGCAGAGAGATGGACCCATGGATCAAGGCCAGTTATATGAGTTTCCACAAGGAGAAGTGCCGGGTCCTGCACGTGGGTCACAAAATCCCCACATAACAATACAGGCTTGGGGCAGAGTGGCTGGGAAGCTGCCTGGTGGAAAAGGACCTGGGGGTGGTGGTTGATGGCCGGCTGAACATGAGCCAGCAGTGCGCCCAGGTGGCCAGAAGGCCACCAGCATCCTGGCTTGTATCTGAAACAGTGTGGCCAGCAGGACAAGTGCAGTGATTGTTCCCCTGTACTGGGCACTGGTGAGGCCGCACCTCGGTTCCTGTGTTCAGTGCTGGGCCCCTCACTTCAGGAGGGCCATAGAGGTGCTGGAGCATGTCCAGAGAAAGGCACAGAAGCTGGTAAAGAAGGGTCTGGAGCCCAAGTCTTATGAGGAGTGGCTGAGGGACCTGGGGTGTTTAGCCTGGAGAGGAGTGGGCTCAGGGGGGACCGTATTGGTGTCTACACTACCTGAAAGGAGGCTGTAGGCCAATGGGAGTAGGTCTCTTCTCCCAGATAACAAGCAATAGGAAACAGCCTCAAGTTATGCCAGAGGAGGTTTAGATCAGATATTAGCAAAAAAAATTTTCACTGAAAGGATGCTGAAGTGTTGGAACAGGCTGCCCAGGGAGGTGGTGGAATCACCATCCCTGAAGGTATTTAAAAAAATGCATAGATGCGGTGCTTTGTAACATAGTTCAGTGTTGGACTTGGTAGTCCTGGGTTAATGGGTGGTCGTGGTGATCTCAAAGGTCTTTTATAACCTAAATGATTATATGATTTTATGACTTGTAAATATTATTTTCAGTGATAGTCTCTTGTAAAAGGCATAAAAAGCCATGGTAGGAAAGAACACAAATCAGTGTCCTCACCTAAACAAGGTGATTTAAAATACGATATCAACAAACAACTTCACCCTGTTGACCTTTTACAGAATGGGGGTGTATGGTCCTATTGAGAAATAATGCATGAACCCAAAGAGGTAACTCTGGGACATTTTAGAACCCAGGGGCAACCTGGTTTTGCTCTCTCTCTTTTTATCCTTTACTACCTCTCTTCTTGAAACACTGAGCTTCAGAACACTTCTCCCACACTGGTGGCCTTTATTACTGGAGCTCTAGGACCATAGCTATCAACCAGTGATATACGTAGAAGCTTGATATAGACATCTAGGAATCAACCCAATAGCAACTATGAGAGCAGAATAATATTAAATATGACTATATTCCAACGTCAAATTTAAGCAATAACTTCTATGTAAAACTTTCTATGTTCAGATCACAAAAATCTCTATAAAAGGGGTTTTGTAAATAGTCATATTTTAAAAATTTAAAAGCTGGTAAATAGAAAACCAAGGAGGCTTGCTTAACATGATGCCCAAATTTACTGTCTTTGCTGGAAAAGAGGGAAAAAAAAAATTCCAAGAATTGTGCTCCTTTGAAGATTTTACTTATGTGAGAGTCAGATTCTTTAACTCCTGGATATATAGACCATTAAAACAGAAATGTGACAGCAAGACAGAAGAACAACAGTGATAAAGGAATTCTAATTAATTCCATCAAAGTGATATAGAAAAAGTGCACATGTTTCAGTTTCACAGTTTAGTCTCAGTCTGCAGCTTTATAATCCAAGGTAAGAATTCTTTAACAAAGAAAAGAAAATTATCTTCAACACGAAAACTTTAAATGCAATGTTTATTAGGAAAAAAATTTACAGCTGTAAAGTACACTTTTATTCAGGTATTGTCACTGATCTGTCTAAGATAAATACCTTCCTAGCTTTTATTGCAAGAGACAGAAGGGGAAGTTTTACCAACCCAACAATTAACTTACAAATAACATTTCCTGAGATGGTGAACGGGATGTGCCCCTCTTAGCAGTCTAAATCTATTGATGAGATCAATGACTCATCGGGCAGAAGTGCTTTGTCTTTATTTCATATTGGACAGGAACACAATTATTCCGTTTTTTTTCTTGTGTAGTCATAAAGATGCTGTTGGCACAGGAGAAACTGAAACGTATTGTTGCACTGCACTAAGTACTTACATCGCTATACTTTTAATATTTTTAATTAAATAATTTATAAACTTTTGGGAATTACATGTCTCTTGATAACTAAATTATTAGAGTATTTATGAGATGTTTTTGTTTAAATATTATTATATTAAAGGTTGTGAGAGATACAGAAAACCAAATAATTATTGAATTTTAATTTTAATAAACAGCATCTACTGCTGCTTAGCTTTATTTTCTCATGCCACGTTAAATCTTTACTTCATAATTAATAAAATTTGAGTAGCACATGAAAAAACAGTGCCTTAGACTAATGTTTCTCAAAGACTGAGTCTGAAATATCCTGCCTACCACCCAGGACGTTTTTACCTATCATCACTGTAGTATATGAGAACTTTCTATATGGAATTAATGTCATTAGTGAAGTATTTTCTGAACTTGTAGAAGTAGCTTCTTGAACTTCAAAGAGATAAAGACTTTTCAAGACAAAGACTTGCCTAGGAGGAGGAAAAAAAAAATCCAGAATGTGAAAAAGAATACTTTTTTAAAAACTGTGTATGATGATTCAGATTTAAATATTATCTATCAGAAAATATCCCAAGACATCTCATAGATCTAACAAATGTCTTCTCTAGTGGTGGAAAAATGGAAAAAGCACATCATTTATTTTCAAAAATTTCCTCCTTATTTGCTAAACATTAGTTATCTTGCTTAGTTTCAGAACCTGAAATACAAAATCAGATTTCTTGTCACATTATCTAACAGTAGCTGCAGTTCTAGTTAGTAGAAAGACCCTTTCACACCAATAGTAAATTGCATGGTTTAAAGAGACTGCCTATCAAAGATGAACTTTAATGATGTGTATTTGTACTTTGTTAAGAAGAGAAAGCTTATACAAAAAATTGATGAAAAGAAATGTTTAAGAAAAAGAAAAAGAAAAAAAACCTAAAACATTCATAATTTCCACTGTTTTCTAAATCAGTGAAAGATTTACCATAATTCTAAATAAATTTATTTGTCATAAACTCAAGCTGATGGCAGAGTCTTTAAATATAAGTCACATCAGTCTTGAAAAAGGCTAGTGGGCTCAAATATTGGCAGCTTTCAACTAAACAATGAAATAAAGACACAATTTTATCCCTAAATGAATATAAGAATGTCATGTTTGTTGTTGGCATACAGTAATATAGAAGCACATAAACTATAATCATAATAGCCTCAAGAACAGTTCATAGCTACTCTAGAATTGGGTCTTTCTTTGTCTTTACTAGTTTTGGATGATATCTTTAAGATTTTCATATACAAAACCTCATTCAAGATAGATGGTAGTATGTAAAAAGCTACCGTTTTATAAAAACATTATTTAGTATTAAAACTAGTATTTGAAAGTCACTGCATTGAAGAGCAATAATGTAGTTATCCAAAATAATTATCAAAATAAATATCACCTTGAAAACCACTCAGTGAAAACTACAGGAAGGTACAGATTGCAACTCTTTAGACTCAACAGTTACTTGTAATTCATAAAACTGATACAGTTATCTAAAATTCATTCTCAAAAGCATATGATCAATGACAGATGTTATTAGTTACTCTTATTTTTAGTACTTTAAAAGCTCATAATTCTCCTTTTTTGCTAATTTCATTCTCAGAAAAAAATTCTTAGAGACAAATCCCAAGAAGGAATTCCCCATAATTTTCAATTAGCAAAAAGCCTTTTCCTGCAGAATGGTTGGGTTCAAAAGGTTGGAAGAAAAACAATTTCTTAAAATTTATCAGTATTTTAGAAACTATGGTGAACTACTTAATGGTTTTATGACATTTTGGTCAACTGTGTTTAGAATTGATGAATAATGCTATAGAGCTGCCACGTATGTCATTTGTTACCTACATTTATTTACGAATATATGTAAGATATAGTTTTGTGCACTCAAATAAGTTACCAGCTTTGTCAGCCAGAGAAGAGAGGTAAATGTCAGGTGTTATTATTTCCAGATCTTGTCCTTACATCTCATTTTGTTTTCCAAAAAACCATAAAAATCACAAATCTGGTCTTAACATATTAGGTAATAATTTTCATTAAGTTTAACAGTTTTAATCAGCCTAGAATTGAAAACAGCTTCTTTTCCTTTCTTATTCTTAGGCTAAGCCAGTCATGCAGCTGCTAACCCTTTGCAGTGCTGTTATCTTGCATAGCTTCTAAAAAGTGAATGGACATACAAAAGTTTAAAAAACAGCTCAGTGAAAATTTTTCTATAACCAAACTAAGACTAGTCATAGAAACGGAGATAGGATCTGGTTTCTGGAAAGAGAGAAAAGTAGTGTATTTTTTAAATTTTTTAAATCAGAATGTGACTTACATTTTTACTCTAACAGGTCCAGACCGCCAAAACAGATTGCCAGCTTCGTAAGAAAATAGCATATGAGAAGACATACTATCATTAAAAGTACAATCAAGAGCAAATGACATATACATGCTATAAACTGCATTGTGGTGTATGGGCAGCAGTTTGACTGCAAACTTACTAAAAACTACTAGAAAACTCTAGAGTGTCTCTCATATCATATTTTTAAATTACTTCACTACAGGTTTTTGTATGTCCTTTTATGTTTAATGTTTCATGCTCAGCTGTAAAATACAGCACTATATTATTTTAGCAGTATACTATTAACTGGCATCATAAACATGGACAGTACAACATGACATGTTTACCTTCTCAAGACAAGCGAGGTCAAACAACGAGTGATAAGCAATGTGCACTACTATTTTAATTTTCAGCAGGAATTTATAAGCTAGTGCATTGGCAGAATTGCACAGAAAAGACAAAAACATTAGCTATTACTAATCAAGCTCTAACCAATCAGATTCTGATGATCTGAATCACTGAATTCTAGTTATTGATTTAGTTGTTGCTTTTACGTCAGTAGTCATCCCTGTGCACTATGGGTAGCTTTCTTCAACATTTAGGTTCATTTAACCTCAGCTTTGTTAGAAAGCATGTTTGTTACGGAAATCTACCTTTAGCTGTTGAAAAATAAGAAAGAAAATTTTCAAAAGTTTTTAAGGTTTTATTAAGAATTGCAACCCTTGGTTACTTATAAATTAGTTGTTTTGCATTTTATGATGCTTGTATATGTCATGTAAAATAGAATTTTCACATTTCCTAAGCTGATAAATGGCTCACAGTGTGGTTAATTACCTTTTCAGGTTGGTCTCGTTGTGGGTTTTGAGTTGGCAACCTGTGAATAATTCAGAGCCGAAATGAAATAAGCTTAGGGAAATAACAAAATGCTATGAACCTGATAAACTACTTCAGAAATAAGTTTAGGATAGAAGTGAAAAATCAATGAGTTACATGAATTACTATGCAGTTCTGAGAAAAATTAAGATGCTAGAATGGACCAATTTGGTTAACTTTATAATGAAGTTTGGGTTAGAGATTGGATTATGAACATATTCCTTTGCTAGAACCACAGCATAGGGCTTTCTAAAACAGCAGATTTAAGTAGTTCATTCCCTTCAAGACCTGTTGACTTCTAGACTGAAAATTTTGACATTATATCCATTTCCCAATGAGTTGTCAAGCTAAACCTATCTTGTCACATCCTTGCTAAGGTCCCACCAAAGAGCTCTAACATGTATGTTTCTTGTCATTTTTCTGCAGTATAGCAGTAAATTGCCAGGGTAGAATGAATGGAGAGCAGTAATGATTGGAGAGAAAATATTGACTGAGCAGGGGAGGCCAGTATGTTTTGCCCAAGAAATCTGCGAGACAGCCACTAGCAGTTGCTTGCAACCACCCAGAATTCTTTCTTCATTCTCCTGGAAATCATTTGTCAATGCAGAAAGTTTTCTTGAACTACTCAGGAAGGTTTCTACATCTTGCAGACTATAAACTATAAAATCAAAGATTGATTAATCAGTGTATTCAAGCAGAAAATACAAAACTTCACTTGGCAAGAGAATTCAGCTGCAATTATGGAGGCCTTGGCAGGTTTGAGCAGAGGCCTTTTTCTGTTATTTGGCTTCTAGAAGGATTTTTGTAGTGACAGGGCAGATGGTCACAGGCATTGAGAGTCTGCATATGAGCACTGTGTCCCAAAAGCATTTAGGGTTTTTTTTGGTATATTGAGACAAGCTGTAAGTTCCAAGTAACACTTCTCTGTAATTATTTTTTCAGGCACTCCCATTTCAATTGAAAAGAAACCATATTTGCAAACTAGCTAAGGGTCATTTAGAATTACCTGGTGTTTCTTCTCTCTCTCAACTTTTTGGAGCCTTCACTCTTATTTCTGCTGATAAAGGCTGCCAGCTCCTTAGTGGTGTCCCTTGCAGGGTGACTTTACAGATGTGAGTAATATGGTAAGAGAAACTTTTTACTGTTCTTCCTGCTTGAAGAAAAACTTCAATTTCGAGGTCAGTAGTAGACCCTTCCTGTGCTCTGGATAGATGCCCATGTTTGATGTCCACACAATCTGTCATTATATATAGGGATTGTATGGGAGGGGATGAGTACAGTAAAGATAGCTGAGGCTTTCTAAAGCCAACTGTTTCTTTAGCTACTGTTTCAGGCGGCTACCATATGATATATGGGCCCATAGGGTCTTAAAAGGCCAGACAGCCATAAGCAACCGATGCATATGTTCATCCACTACATACATTTATTTAGGAATTATTCTAATATTCCTATTATATTCTATATATATAATTCCATATATTCTAATAACATTTTACAGGTGTGAGCAAGTTAGCAAGCTGTCTCAGCATATGAAAGATCTACTGCAATTGTTGCTGACTTTTGCCATCCAGAAGGCAGGAAGTAGCTGCTGAACCCTACTAACTCAATCCGGTGTTTGTGGAAGGGCAATATGGCAAAGTTCGGTGATACGGATATCTACAGCCTTTCCATGATGCAAATGTCTGAGGCAGGTGAATGTATATTGAGGAGATGCTGTAGAGACTTCTGAGACAAGCCACATAGACAGCAGCTGTATCTAATGAGCATGTATTCTTCATTTTGCTCCTAGAAATCATGTTAGCCATTCTGAATATGTTTCACAACACAAATTGGTAACCAGATTATTCAGCCTATTCTCTCTCACTTGAACACTGGAAAGCAAGTGCTGATTTTGTTTGATAATGGATAGGCTGCAGACTAAAATCAAACCATATTACATCTGTCTCTTTAGTGCTGGGAGGAACTACTCATCAACAGTAAATTAATTGCAGATCAGTGTTTCTTAACACACAAATAAGTCTTTGTATTTTGCACATTAACACATAGCCCAGTTTTACACTTGCCTCAAATAACTGGTCAGTAGTAACACAATCAGATTAAATTTGTATGTTTAATTTTGTATTGTTGTTGCCGCTGTGAGAGGGAAAATCACTAGTCCAGGGAACACTGGAAGACCATTAACCTCCTAGGGCATACACTGTCACACAGACTTTTCTCAGCTGTTTCAGAAAAAAGTTGCAGGAGAACGATTGTGGGAAAACCTGCCACACAAAGACGGCTTATTCCTGTTTCATCTGTTTGATTGACTTTTGCCCTGAAGCAAGCACATTTACATCACATCTATAAATCTTTGTCTTTGATGTAAGAATAAATGTTTCAATTAATCATTAACATAGTTACCCCCTTCATGAAATTATATCCTGTCCTTACTGATAGCCCCTACAGAAAATAAGAACTCAATTGCCAACACAATTGCTATCAATCAGGATTCTACAGAGTAAGTTGCAGTTCAGGCTCCAACAATTTCACAACACATTATTGCTCTTCTGTAACGGCATGGCTGGTTTTTTTATGGGTCCTATTGGGGTTGGACAATCAGCCATTGGGATGGCTTTAGGGGAGTTGCAACTTCCAAGCTAATCCATCTCTACCTGCTGTAGTATTAAGAATTATTAATTTCTCACAAATTCTTGAGCTACCAATGAAAAGAAGCCAGTGGTGAGGCACACATGTCTCTGCAACTTTTCTTTTTGGAGTATTAGCAGCAATGTGGGTTCTCTGTTGATGTGGCAAATACATTTAGTGCTAGCAGGGAGGAACAACACTGAGACAGGTGCAAAGTAGGGCTGAACATACAGGCAGCTTGGTGATGGCTGTCTATTGCTAGAATCAGTGTCTTGAGTCCCAAGTTTTATTTAATACTCTGGTGTCTGAAGGAAGCCAATTGGGAGTCCACCATGCAGGACTGATTAGAAGCCTTGGTCTTTGTTTCAGTCTGATCTTAGTTTGATCATTCAGTTTTTGCAGAATCACAGAATAGGTTTAGAAACCTCTAGAGATCATCACTTAGTCCAATATTCCTGCTCAGAGGAGGGTCAACTAGAGCAGGTTGCTCAGGATGTCAAGTTAGGTTTCAAATATCTCCAGGGATGTAGACTCACCAGCCTCTCTCAACAACCTGCTGCAGAGCTTGACCACCTTCATAATAAAAAAAGGTTTTCATATGTTTAAATGGAATTTCTTTCATTTCAGTTTGTGCCTACTGCTTCTTGTCCTTTCCTTGGGTTTGGCTTTGTCTTCTTTATTGTCTTCTACTGCATATTTACACACACTAGTAACCCCTTTCCTCCCAAGCCTCCTCTTCTCCAGCCTAAACAGTCACAGCTGTCAGCCTCTCCCAGTTTGACAGATGCTCTAAGCCTTTAATCACCTTAGTGGCCCTTTGCTATAGTTGCTCCAGTATGTCACTCTCTGTCTTGTACTGGGGAGCCCAGCACTGAACACAGCACTTCAGATGTGGCCTCAGCAATCCTGAGCAGAGGGACATGATCACTTCCTTGCACCTGCTGATAATTCTTAATTTCTCCCAGGATCACATTGGACTTCTTTGTCCAATAGGAACCTCAGCTCCTTTTGTGCAAAGCTGCTTTCCAGACTGTGGATGCAGAATGTGTGCTGGTGCATGGGTTCTTCCTCCCCAGATGCAGACTTTGCATTTCCCTTTCTTGAACTTCATGAGGTTCCTGTTCCAGAGGTCCTCAAACTTTTTAAACAGGGGGCTGGCACATGGATGAAGTGGCAGGCAGTCACCTGCGGCTGCTTGGTTTCCCCCCCTAGCCCCCGGCGGTGGGGGGGGGAGGGTGGTGCGGGGGGTCTGTAAATACCGGGGGCCGGATTGAGGACCCTGGGGGACCGTATCCGGCCCGCGGGCCGTAGTTTGAGGACCCCTGCTGTTGGCCCATTCACTGGCCTGTCCAGATGTCTCTAAACAGCAGCACCTCCATCTGGTGTTTCAGCCAGTCCTCTTAGTTTTGCATCACCTGCAAACCTGCGAAGGGTGTGCTCTGTCCCACCATCCATGTCATTAACAAAGATGTTAAATAGCATTGTCCCCAGGATAAAACCCTGAGGTAAGCTGGCTAGCTTTCAGCTGGACTTTGTACTGCAGATATTTGGTCCCGACAGTTCAGACATTTTTCATGCACTTCACTGCTCATTTATCTAAACCATTCTTCATCAGCTTGTCAATGAGGATGTTATGGGAAGCAGTGTTGAAAACTCTACTAGAGTCAAGATAAACATCCACTGAGACAACTTATCACAGGATATCAAGTAGGTCAGGAATTATTTCTGTTTTGTAAGGCAATGCTGCCTACTCCAAATCAACTTCTTGTCCTTCATATGTTTTTAAATGGCTTCCAGAATTTGCTCCATCACCTTTCCAGGGATCAAGGTTAGGCTGACTGGCCTGTTCCTTCTTCTTGTTCTTTTCTAAGATAGGAGTAACTTTTGCTTTCTCATAGTCCTCAGGAACCGACTGCCAGAACCTTTCAATAATAATCAAGAATCACTTCACAATTACATCAGCCAGCTCCCTCAGCACTCATGAGTGCATTTTGTCACATCTTATAGACTTATTTATGTTCAGTTTCTTCAAATGTGCCCTTATCTGATTCACATCTGCATAGGTTGTCTTCCTTGCTTGAGACTTTCCTACTGGTCTCAGAGATGTGGGATCCCTGAAGAAACTCCTGTAGAGGAACAAAGCTGGGTTAATTAGCATTGATAATATACAGCTGTGGGCTGGCTTCAGGGGTGTCGGGTTGGCCGATGTAGATAAGGTGCAGGTGTGGCTGGTTCTGGTAAGTGGTTGAGAGCCAGTGAAGAGAATGCATGCCTGGGATGAGAAGAGACAAGGAGAAGGCAGCAGAGGGACTGTATGAAGAGTGTGTTGGTATAAGATGGTAAAAAGACGTTGCAGCTGGCTGGTTTGGAGAGTGCTGCGGCAAACTCCTATCAGTAAAGACATGTACGAAGAAGACATTTTCCATATTCCTTCTCACCAGGTCATCTGCCCAGTTCAGCAGTGGACCCACTTTTTCCTTAGCCTTTGTTTTCCTACTGAATTACCTGTGGAAACCCTTCTTGTTACCCTTCACACCATTTTCCAGTCCAAGCTCCAGGTGGACTTCTGCTTTCTTAACCCTGTCCCTGCACACTTGGAAAGTGTTTCCATATTCCTAACTTGGTTTTCACATACTGTATGCTTTTTGTTATATGTTCTAGTTATGTCAGGAGCTCTTTGTTCATCCATGCAGGCATCCTGTCATCTTTCCTGGCTTTCTGCATGTTAGGACGGACAATTGGATGGACCAAGGAGATGACCTTTGGAAAATCAATCAGTTACCTTAGACAGCTCTTCTCTGCAAGATTGTCTACTGTGACATTCTTCAAAGCAGGTCTCTGCATAGGCCAAAGTTTTCTCTCCTGAAGTCCAGATCTGTGATCCTGCTATTTGCCCTGTTCCCTCTTCTCAAGATCCTGAACTCTAGCATCTCATGGTGTATTGGGTGTGGCTTGGAGTTAATCTTCCTCACAGCAGCCCTTATCGATGCTATGTTTTGGATTTGTGACCAAAACTGTTGATAACACATCAGCATTTTAGCTATTTCTGAACAGTGTTTGTACAGCTTCAAGGCTTTCTGTTTCTTGCTCTGTGCACCATAGAGGGTAGGTTGGGGTGGGCAAGAGGCTGGGAGGGGACACAGCTGGGACCACTGACCCAGACTAAAGAGATATTCTATACCATACAATATCTTGCTCAGTCATAACAGCTGGGGGAGCAGTTTTCTGGGATTGCTGTTGCTCAGGGATTAGCTGGGCATCAGTTGGCTGAAGGTGACTATTGCTTCACTTGGTATTTTTGGTTTGGTTCCTCCCCTCTGTTCCCCCCCTTTTTTTTTTCCTTTACTTATTAAGCTGTCTTTATCTCCACCCACAAGTTTTCTCAGTTTTACCCTTATGATTCACTTCCCCATCCTGCTGGGCAGGAGTGAGCAAGTAGCTGTATAGTACTTAGCTGCCTACTGTGGTTAACCCACAAGACATGGTCACTGCAGTCAAGGTTGTTCCTAGTCTAAAGATCCCAGCCCGTTCCTTCTTGCTTACAAATATCAGGTCCAGCAAAATATGCGCCCCTCCCCAGCCCCACATTGGTTCTTTGAACATCTGTGTCAGGATATATTAACCAGTGTTCTCTAGAAACCTCCCAGAATGCGTGTGCCCTGTTATGCCATTTCTCCAGCACATCAGGGTCATTGAAGTTCCCTATAAGGACCAAGGCCCATGATCAAGAGGCTTCTTCCAGTTCTCTGAGGATCTCATCTGCCTTCCCCATAGTACTTTTGTGTAGGTGCTTCCTTATTGTGTGCATACACTTGAGGTGGGCCCCTTCAGCCCTTTTCCATTGGTTTCACAGACTCTCATAACCCCATCTTCCTGCATGTTTGCTTACCAACCCAGTCCACCTCTTGATTGTAGGTCTTCATCTCCCTTTGCCATCATTCCTAGCTTAAAGTTCTCTTCACAAATGTGGCAAAGGTAATTTTGCCTCAGCCAAAGGCATTAGCTGAAGGTTTTCTGGATATGTTTTCATTTTTATGAATTTTGAGAGGTATGGCATTTACCACAGCATGAATATCAGTATAATTATCAGTGGCAGAAGGGAATACAAAACACTTATCTTCTTGGCTAATATGCAGAGTATTTTACATTTTCTAGTTCTGGAAAACTGAGACCAAGCGATGCTAAGAAAAATGTCCTCTTTTTTTGAAGAATAGATTGTATCTTCTCATTAATACCTGGAACATGTTTCCAATAACATAATGAAAAATCATGACTGCAAGTTTTCCTTGTTTATTTGGAAAATTTTCTGGAACTCATGTAACTTGCAAATGTTTGTCATTTAATGTGATACATTTTTGAAGTACATTACTATAAGGTTAGAAATATACATGCATGAAACTCGTAACTGCTTAAAGTATAGTGACCCATCGCACTGGAAAGTTTTTCCCAGAAATAACATACAAACTAGCTGATGCTTGCAGGAAGACTTTTACAGTTATAGACATTAGCTTTTCCTTTCTGATGACAGTATTTCTGTAGATACTCCAAAGAAACTTTTCCTTTTAATGTAAGTAAAAGGATAAGACAGAAAATATTTTTTTAGTTGCTTTTTAGGCAACAGATTCCAAGATTGGCTGAAATTATATTAAAATCTTAGTCAGATTGCAGGAGACATCTCTACCAAAGTCAATATTTCCCTCTGAGTATAATATCAGAGAGCCCCAGGCAATGCTGTGTAAGCCCCTGAAGCTTCTTGTTACCAGGCTGTATATTATACAGGCTTACATTTTCATAGTTCAGTTAACAAGTCAAAGAGACATCGGTACCTTGCATCTAGTTTTGTACTCCATTAGAACAGCTTTAAGTGTTTCATTTTAGACTTTAAGCTCTCTGTATCCAGTACTATTTGCAAGTATTTGGCCCCTAGGTTTCTCCTTGAATCCGTCCTCTGCTGTCTTTTTCTGCTCTTGTTCCCAGTGACATTTTCTACACCATAGCTCCCAGCTATCCCTCAACCACAAAGGTAGTTGTAGCAGCTTCCAAAAATACCAGCTCCCAGGAGCAGCCCTTCTGTGCTTAGAGTATAAAACGGGTCTCCACTCTGTGTAATAAATGAATTCATGATTCTCAATTCCCAGCTGACATTAATAGCAGCAAGGAGCAAGAAGCGAGTTAATGTTAATTTCTGCAGGTAATGCGTGAAAGCAGATAGGGAAAGCTTGAAAGGTCAACATCTGCTGTCATGCAGGAAGGTTGCAAAATTTGATTGGCCAGTAAATGTCAACACCATGTTCTAAAATCTACATGCTATCCTTTCAATTTAATCTTAGCTTGCAGCCCAGCTAGAGATCATGCAGCATGTTTCAAAAACCCTTGAGTTTGAAAACGGAGTTGTGTGATTGCCTTCCCATGGCAATAAGGCACTTGTAAATTACAAACTTGTCATTTAATCAGCATAGTAGGTAGTACAACTCCTGTGACTTTTTATATCAATTTTCAGGGAATGCTGAAGAATCCATAATGATTATATACCATAAAGAACTGCAGTTCCAACTGTTGCCATGGTATTATGTACTCCTCTTTTTTAAGAGCAGTGACTAGAATGTAAAACAGATAATGAATCTAATTGATTGTTCCCTGTACCTCACAGAGATGCTTTATTTTTGTCTCTGCTTTGTTCTCTGTTTTGTCTCACAATATATCAGATGCAGAACTACATTGTGTAGCACATTGATGGCATTAATTTAGAGGAGAGCAGATGCACTTTCTAAAGCAGAAATATGATTACCAGCTCTAAGCAAAAGAGAATGAAAATTATACCTTCTTTGTCTAGATGGCAAGTAGCAGTGGCTGTTGGAAAACATATCCTCAGCTTATGTTTACATAAAATTTTCTGTAAAGCATAAGGCAATATTGAGCCAGAGAAAGCTAGCAACAAAGAGGGAAAGAGAGTGTGTGTGTCCACGTCCAGATAGCACAGATGATCACTTCAGCAGCAAAATGTGACTGCAAGCTTGTGGTTCTAAATGCACCTTAAATTAGTGTCGAGGTGTCATGCTGTACTAGTTGTAAAGCTGCACAATAGGGATGATTCTGAATTTTGGGTGCAGGAAGTTTCATGTTGCCTGAAGAAATGCTGTGCCTTATTACACCCAGCCTTTCTGGGCTTTTCCCTGTATCACCTAGCCCTTATGTGTTTTTTCATTTCTATGGCTTGCCTCAAATGTACCATGATATAACTTGCTCCATCCACCTGATGCACTGGGAAGAAGGAGAGCTAGAGGAAAGCTGCATTCCCTTCTTAGTGAGCCAGAGCTGAATTGCTGTGTGAGCCAGTGAGGGGAAGGGAGCAGAAAAGACAGAGGATTGGCAACTCTCAAGTGTACTTACTTAAGGGTTTGGTAGTGACATCTCCATGGTTGTCATGTCTCCACAGGTGAACCTGCATGTTCTCAGATTCCAGAAATTTCTGAGACCTCTCAGTAATTTTGTCATAATAGCCTCCAGAAGAGGTTATTGAAGTACCTGGTGTGACACCGCAAAGCTCCTTTTATTTTACGAGACACTGCCAGTAGACAGCCGTGCAAGAATCAGTCTAGGTAAGCCAAAACTGTTCTTACTCCTTTATGTATTGATAGCATATAGCATATGCTTAAGGAAAGGAACTATGTCCTGGATTTTTCTATATCTGTTCACAGTGACCTTCAGCCTGTGTATGTGGCAAAAAGCAGAGATGCAGGTGAGAACGAAACCATAAAGCTAGTATTATCAAATGCAAAGGTCTGTATGGAAAAAAAATGAAAATATTCTCAGAGCTGAAGATAAAAATCTCAGAGGTTTAAAGTGATATTTAAAGAAAACTTGTTAAATAATTGTGGTTTTCTTACCAATAGCATATGGAAATTCAATAAGAAAATCACAGAAATAACGTTTGGGAGCTCCAGAAAGCAGGAGTATCACTTAACTGGTTCCACCTCTTTATTTACTCCTTCCTTGCCCACTGCTACTCCCTGTGGGCTATGATGGTCTGGAAAAAGATATGAAAAGTCAAACAAGTGATCAAGGCCTTTAGATCTCCAGAACTAATGCAGAAGATTCCCAAAGTTTCCTACTTTTTTTTAAATAAAAGCTTAAAGAATAACAACTATTCAAATATTAGACAAGATTACCTATTATGAAAGTAAATCATTAATGCAAAGCAGAAAATATATATACTTTTTTGTGGTTACATTCTTGGGAGAAAAAACAGTCTTCCACGCACCCCTGTACCCTTTTCTGAGGTCAGCCTAAGGCAAAATATTCCTTATATCCTAAAAAAGATAGCTGTTTGCATATCTTGTCGTAAATATAACATCATACCTAAATCATTCAACTTCCATAAGATGGTTCTTCACAGAGAGTGCTCATCTGTGGCAGCACCAGTGACATTCTTGAAAGGATTACAAAAGTGATAGTGCTCCTGACTGAACACATTACTTAAAGAGTAAACAGAATTTCCTGCTGTGTTTTAGACCCATCTATTTATTTTACTTATTCCTTTATCTTAATGGCAATGCATTTCATGTGCCTCTAGTGAAATGCACCAAAAAGAGCAGGACTGAGGTTTTGGCACAAGCTTCTCTCTTATATTGCCACTTATTTTGTCTCTCATCGATCTAGTAATACATGCCAAGTCAATCATGCATGGTTACTTCAATAGCTCCTCTCATCACTTGTCCTCCTTATCTCAACCACAATCACTGAAGCAAAGAACCTTAATCTACCTTTTAAATATAATTAGATGAGTAATTCGTATACGGACCTGCTCATTATTGATTTTCTTTAAAACTCCCTCTCCCCCAAAGTTATGTGTAGTAGAAATCGTACATCTGCTCACACATATATTTAGATTGTTAATGATTCTTTTGAACATCTGTTATGCTGCTACTGAACAGTTGTGGTTTCTTTAAGAAGGCACAAGGGACTGGACCTACACCACCTCAATCGTGGCTGTTCTGGGGGAAAAAACACCTCTGGGAACCATCAATATATATGGTGCCATATCGACACAAACTTGATGAAATGGCTCACAATTTCATCACTTCTTTGCCCATTATGTTATTGATCAGTCCATGCTGTTATTCACTACTGGAACCCTAACTACTTTACATTTTTGTTTTGTGTCTCAGCAATCAGATCTGCTGAATATCAAAATACCACAACTAAAAAGCCCCTTAGTCAAACAGGTTATGTGGCTGAACAACAGCTAGGATGAGAACCTCACATCAGAAAATTCATCTAGGCTAGTAGGCAGTGGTAGCAATTTGTATGATAATGTATCAGAAGCAACAAAAAGTAACCAACCATATTTATGAGTAGGAGAAGAAAAATGGTAACATCATGCATTCACAAGCAAAACCACCGATAAAACAAGAGAGCTTAAACTGAAGTCAATCAGGCCAGCAGCTACTGTACTCTAAAAGATATGAGGTCTGCAACTCCATACTGTAAAGTGTGACAAGGCAAAACCCTCCAGAATTTCTTTTCTTAATTTTCAAATAATTTCTCTATAAGATCTTTGGAGCAGTAGTGAATAGATCCTAAATGGATTGTGCATTTGTTCTCTTGCTCGTTGTACCATGTAAGCAAACATTGCAGTATAAGAATCAATACGAGTAGAATTGCTGTTGCCTTTAGAACAGATTTCTATAGCTAATAACTGACCACTAGCATAGTTTTCATCACGTGTGCCACCAAAGCTACTGTTCAACGTTGATAAGAATGGCAAGAATATAAATCGGGGACAATAATCCTTGGCATATGTTATACCTAGCCTAACCCCACTCTGATCTGATAAAACAGTTAAATAAAACCTAGCCAACAGCAAATTCATCTCAGACACAGATATTTTAAACTTGGAAGCCTCTATTCTTACGCTTGAACAAGGGCAGGAAACAGCTTTAGTAGGCTTGATAAATTATGATGGGCAGACATCCATTCTTATCTTCCATATCCTTTCTGCAACATTAACTCTCTCAACACTAAAATGGCTTTTTTTTCCACCTGACAGAAATGCTAGGAATCAAGGGAATTACTTAATATGATTTAGGGCCTTCCCAAGGAATGTACCCAAAAATTATGCCCAGAAACCTCCAGCTCCAGATTAATTTTACTGAGTTCCATGGGAATTAGTTCTTTCTCTTACTTGACATTTCTCTAAAACTTTTAAAAGAACTGTTGAGGTAAAAACCTGAAAGACATAAATATTGGTAAAATGCAGATAAAACACAACTCTATATTATTTCCATTATGCATGACTGTATGACTACTGCCAGTATGACTTGATGATCAAATAAGATGACTTATCACTGGTTAAAGCTTATCTTTAGAAAGGCAAAAGTTATACAGGTTAAAGTTAGTAGTACTGAATTTTCTAGCTAATACTACTGGTGGTCATTAAAGAAGATGCATCCCATTCTGATCGACTATTTCTTGACTCAAAATATCTCTTTCTACTTTAGTGCAGTGGTGCAGGTTTTAGTAAATTTAAACTCAAACTCACAGCAAACTGTTCCTACAGCAACAAAGCTACTGAAGCTGTACACCCAATTTTCTCTCTGCTGTCTGTTACAGCTTCAGATTCTACCAACATTACTATAAAGCAGATTATTCTGAGGGAGGATGCAATGGAGCTTTCAGTCCATTTTTCAGTCCATATTTTAGTCTTGTCAAGCCTGAACTTCACAAATGACTTCTAACCCAGAGCAAAGGGAGGGAGTTTTAATGGCTTGGAAAGTCATCCAAATTAAGCAAATTTTAAAGGGACAATTTAATTGCATAGCATATGTGTTATTTTTTCATTCTCTTGAGTATTCTTGGTAAAATGTGTAGCTTTTACTTATATTTGATTCTGTTGCCAGTTCTTGCAGTAAGTATATAAAGACTACTGAAACAACTCTATGGCTGAGGTGCATTGGTTAAAGCCAGCTGTAGCTAAAACTCCATGCAACTTTAACTCCTGTTTTATGATGTGGTATAGATTACCACTCACAGAGAACTTAACACTACATTACTACTACACATAACTGCATGCAGTCCTTCAAAACCAACAATAGGTAGTGAAACATTATGAACAAAATCACAAAAGCAGTTGAACAAAAAATCTCAAGCCAAAATCAAAAGAAATACAAAGAACACTGTTAAGTGATTCAATAATCTAACTAAATCTCAGTTAATGTAAGTGTCCTGGTTTTGGCTGAGGTAGAGTTATTTTCTTCTTAGTAGCTGATGCAGTGTTGTTGTTTTGATTTGGTGTGGGAACAATGTTGGTAACACACTGATGTCTTTAGTTGTTGCTGGGTGATGTTTATACTAAAGTCAAGGACTTTTCAGTTTCTCAGGCCCTGCCAGTGAGAGGTTTGGAGGGGTACAAGAGACTGGGAGGGGACATGGCCAGGACAGTTGACCTGAACTAACCAAAGGGATATTCCATATCATGGGACGTCATGCTCGGTATATAAACTGGGCGGCTGGCTGAGGCTGAAGATCACTGCTCAGGGAGTGGCTGGGCATCAGCCAGCAGGAGGCAAGCAAGTGTATTGTGCATCTCCGGTTTTCTTTTCTCTCTTTTCTTTGGATTTCACTCCTCTCCCCTTCTCCCTCCTTTTCAATATAACTGATGTTATTATTATTATTGTTGGGTTTATTTTACTTTATTTCAATTATTAAATTGTTCTTATCTCAGCCCTCGAGTTTTACATTCCTTTGCAATTCTCCTCCCCATGCCTCTGGGGTGGAGGGAGTGAGCAAGCAAGCAGCTGTGTGGTTCTTAGTTACTGGCTGCGGTTAAACCACAACAATAAGGAAAGAGAAACTGCTAAAATGAGATGGGTTTGTACCTGAGATACTCAAGTGTCTCTATTTAATGAAAGTCATTGAGGATTTTTATTCTAACCCCAAGATTTTTTTAATCTGTTTTTAGTTTGTTAAATATTCAATAACCTAAAAGCTCTAAGAAAATACATAGCGGGAAGGGATAATTATGATTTAACCAAACTCTTGAAGAACACAAATCACAGAATTTCATCTAATTATTCAAGATCACATCTATGGTTTATAATTTAAGTAAAACTTTTATTTACAGACTTCAAACAGCAGAAAATTCATGACATTCTAAACTGCATTTTCTTCCAGAGATTTACAACCTGAAAATCAAAACTTACTTCTAGTTTAAAACTACCTAGCTTCAGTTTCCAAGCAATGGATCTTTTAGTTTGTCTGCATAATTAGAGATATTTGTGCTACATGGCCATTTAATATTTTTAACTCTGACTTGTGCACTACTGGACTAGTGTAGATATACTTTACAGATCTCATTCCTGTCTTTCATCGGTATTTACTAGAAGAGCAAGAATCTCACACTTCAGTTGTGTATCTGAAGCTTCCTGTTGGTCTTTTTTTAGCCTAAACTCCAAGTTAAGCACCAGGAGCCGAAGAACATTGCAATATCCAACTTCTGTTTCATTTATGAGACTGATTCCTGTTGTGAGAGACTAACAGCATTAACACAGTTGTGAGGATTCCTGAAAGTGGAGGCACAGAATTTTCAAGAGGAGCTGGATGATAGACTGCTTCATGGGAGAAAAGAAATAACATTGTAGCTATTTTCTCTTGCAAATGAGTTGGAGAGGAGCCTGATCAGAGAGAAATGGTGACTTAGCAGCTGTTAATGTATTTGTTTCCCATTCCACCAGCATGTTTTTAACTTTCAGAAGACTGTTGCAGTCCATGTTTAACAACAATCTTAGTGGCCAAGCTATCTTCTGTTCCAGAAGGAATTACATGAAATCCTGCCTGAATATAGTAATGTCTTCAAGGGAAGAAAAGAATAGAGGAAAAAAATTAATTAAATTTGCTAGTATCTTTCCTACAGAATTTTAAATTAGAATCTGTCTGAAGCACTTTCTATATCAAATTTCATTCAGTACCTGGTAGTTTTTACCATATGTCCATGTGAAAGAGCAGTATGCCTCAAGCCATTGTGTTCATATAAATAACTCATATTTGTACGGTACCTTTCAGCCATGAAAGCAGAATTGCAACCTCTGGTGGATGAATGAGTTATGAAACTGCCAGTTTACTGTATAGAATTATAAATGAAAGCATGCATTATTTATATAAAAATAATAAGTACACTAAAAAGTCTTAATTAATCATTATGAATTGCCATGGT
The DNA here is from genome assembly GCF_023638135.1 of Falco biarmicus. Taxonomy (NCBI): domain Eukaryota; kingdom Metazoa; phylum Chordata; class Aves; order Falconiformes; family Falconidae; genus Falco; species Falco biarmicus. Next base: position 14,891,325 of record NC_079294.1, on the reverse strand, counting down.
TATGAACTGTGATGGGATAAAGGAATTTGAGTTATGGTTTAATTTTTCTGTTTTGATAAGCAACTAGTTATTTTTCTAGTTTGTTAAGAAAATGTTGGCCAATATTTTTATTAGAAAAGTAGCCAAGTTCCTATTTTGTAATGTCCTCTACAGATGTTGATTAATTTGGTCATAGAAAAAACATCTTAGAACGTTCATCATATAAGGAGCTCTTCTGTAGTTTAATTAAAATGACAGACATTCTATTTACTGCCTTTTTCTGCTGTACATAATGTAATTACATGAATTGGCATAAATAAATATTTTGCCTCCTTCCAATAAGTTGATTAGTAAACACAATACTAAATAATTATTTCAATAGGGAAATTGTGTGGATACAGATGTGTTTTAAGCTGAAGGACAAAAGGGAAATCTTACCTCCCCTCTCCATTACTTTACATTTTTTTACTAATCATTCTCACTGTCTAGAAGTGTGTGGGGGTTGGGTTGGTTTTTCTTTTATTAAGCTTAAAACCAAAAGATTATTACAATGTCAAAATAAAGCATGTTCTCTCTTTTAATTACGCTACAGTACTTATAACCCAGACGTACTACAGCAAGTTTAAAAGTGAATCTGACTTTAACTAAAATGGGACTGACTTATTCAATTTCCATTGCCTAAGATAAGAGAAGACATGCATAAGAAGGACAAGGAAATTGCATTTTCAGACTTTTGTTAGTTGAATAGATGAAATAGCTATTAGTGACAAAGTAAGAAAGAAATGTCCTTGTTTACGATGCAAAATTGATTTCACACTGTCTCTTGCAGAAACAGTTAAAATTGACACTGTTCTTTAAATTAGCTTTTAAGACCAAAAGATAAGTCTCTTTCCAGCTGTGTATCATAAAATAGAACAAATCTTGCAGCGTTAGTAACTGATGTAATAATTTTTTTTTGTTAATATTCATAAAGTACTCATAAGTTCATTGAAGAGCTCAGTAATGAATAAAAGAAAGAAAATTCCTTTCTCAAAAACATAAAATGTTTGTATGTACCAAATTTCGGAAGCATTTTCTCCTAATATAGGCTGGGTTCTACTGCTATGGCATTCAGTATCATCTGTGAAGCTATCATCAGCCCAGTGTTTAAAGGTAAAGTTGAACAAACCTCAACTCTCAACCCTGCATTTTGTAGACAATAACAATATAAACATTTTACACGTTCATGTTTATTTAGTTGAAGTGTTGGTGTCAGGAGGGAAAGACAAAAATTGGAAACACCTTTTATTTTGAAGTTTTTTTATATTAAATACTTATAACTGCACAAATTTTTCTATTCAACAGAATACTTCACTAACAGGTAAAAGGAAATCAGGGATTCTAATTTTGGTGAAACAGAATAGATTCTGTAAGTCTGTTTAGACAATCCTACAATATCAGCAGGAGGCTAGAAAGACTTCCATTATCCTCTCACATTGTTACTGTGTAGAACTTAGTTGAAATGTAATAGAAACTGGCAAAATAAACCCCTGTTTTTTATTGGTGAACAACCTACTTTAGACAAAGAATGTTATTTAATTGAAATAAGATAGCAGGAAAAAAAATCTAGTAACAGAAAAGTATAAAAGGCAAAGTCTTACCCATTAATAAAGCACCAGAGGCTATCAAGTGATTACAAGCAATCAAGGCTCTACAAAATAAGAAACAAGGCAGTGTAATCATCTGATACACTTGGCAAAGCAGGCTGGTGAAAAGTCCCTCACCTCTGTGTAGTGTCTTGCCCTGGAGCAGGACAAGGAATACAACTATCTCTACAGTAGAATCCTTGTGTTTATTTTTCTTCTGGTGTCTTCCAAAACCAATGAACAGAAGTCTCTGTAATATATTTGTAAGTCAAGGGACAAATACTGACATACCTTGCCATACAAGAAGCAGTTCCTTCTTTTCCATTTGAGAAGCAATTTCTTTCTTTTCCATTGAGTTTTTCCATGAGAATAACCCTAGGGAAAATTTATATCTGTGCCCAGTCAGTGTCAGTACAAATGTGGTAGCTCCATATTAGCACAATAACTTTTTTTTTTTTCAGTGCTTTTTTAAGATAAATATGCTGAGAGCACTCCAGTTTTATTTAACATTTTTTCCTATCATGGAAAGATATTTTTTTATTTTATTTTATTTCTTTTTACCTTAAGAAAAAGTCTGAAAACAATTAATGCCAAGTTTTAAGTTTGTCTCATATTCCTCTGATTTTTTTCCAAAGGCAACAGGATTGTATACATGTAATTATTTGCCTAAGTATATTTTTAAGAGATTTGTGTTATTGCAAAAAGATTTTTCAAAATACAGGTTATATTTTTTAACATTTTTATAGATAGAAAAATTATAATATTTTCATTATATATTCACACAATACTATAGAACAAATGGAAATGGTTATAAATCTGCACAGACACAAAATATTTCAAGTTATACAGCCTTTTATATTCTTTTGGATCCCTGAGCAGAGATCCTTCTTAAAATATACACTATTTTCACATTAGCATTAAAGTAACTGATTGTATTAGTTGTAAAATGCATTTCCATTTAATATATTTGGAAATGGTACCTTGAAGAAAACTGTGCTGTTTTCTGAAGGGAGCTTTGAAAGGCACATTCTGACTGCAAAACTGCTGCCTTAGACATATCTTATATTGTGTTTCATGGAAGTGAGATGTATGAATTCCTGCTTTTACTAAGTAGCTGTAATTTCATCTAATGTTGATGCATCCTGACTGTTCTCACTGTCTCTTGAAATCAGATTACTTATCGACTTATTTATCATTCATTTAAGGAACTCCAAAAACTTTTAAAGTACAACAGTGCAGAATATTGCTTATTCGCACATAGATACTTTTGAAATCATAATGAATAATAATTATTCTGATAGGCCATTCAGTTTGGGGAAATTCTGGAAACATTTCTTTGAGTACTGTAATAATCCTGAAAGAGTAAGAACTGTTGACACGTACTTTACAAAACCATACAAGCAAACTAAAACAAAGAATTTACAAAGGAAACATTTGGCCTAATAATTAAAGGAACACGCATTAAACATTATTATATTTATTTAGATTGATATCAACAGTATTTTTCAATATTGTATTTCATTTCAAAAGTTTGGATGCATAAGAAATGAGCAAAGTATCTTAGGTGATAATACACCTTCCATTATATCCATATCTGCAATAGACAAAAGGTCTCCTGCTGCTTAAGAAAATGGGCCAGGTAGGTTGCATGATAAAAATGCTTCCAATGACCATCTTCCTCAAAATAATGAAGGATGCCAGCAACTGAGCTAAACTTTTCACCTGAATAAACTGAGACTATTTAGACTGAAAATAATAGAGAAAGCACCAACTTTCTCACTTGCTCCCCACTGGAATACATCCAGCTGCTTTATATTGACAGAAGATGGCATAGCACAGGGTGAATAGCAAACACCCATTAAATAAAAATAATTTACTTGGACTTTCAATATGTCTTTGATAAAATCCCTCACAGGAGATTATTAAGGAAACAGAAGCTACAGAATGAATGATAAAAGTTCTGGTTTATATTAGAAATTGGCTTAGAGATAGGGAAACAAAAGGTAAGTAAGTGCCCATTTTTAACATGTAAGAAGGTTAATAACGAGATGCCCCTGGATTCTTACTAACAGTACTGGTACTTGATGCATTTATTACATACTTATTAATGTCCTGAAGAAAAGGATAAATAGAAAGATGGGCTGAAGTCTTTTACTGAAAATTATTTTCCTGGTTTTGGCTGGGATAGAGTTAATTTTCTTCCTTATAGCTGGTAGAGTGCTGTGTTTTGGATTTACTATGAGAATAATGTTAAAAATACATTGATGTTTTAGCTGTTGCTAAGCGGTATTTACACTGACTCAAGGACTTTTCAGCTTCTCATACAACCCCACCAGTGAGTGGACTGGGAGGCACAAGAAGGTAGGTGGAGACACAGCCAGGACAGCTGACCCAAACTGGCCAAAGGGATATTCCATACCATATGCCATCATGCTCAGTATAAAAACTAGGGGAGAATCTGGCCAGGGCTGCTGCTCAGGAGCTGGTTGGTGGGTGGTGAACAACTGTAAATTATTTGTTTTTCATATTTTAATTCTATTATTATCATTATTATCATCATTATTTTCTCTTCCTTTTCTGTCATAATAAACTTTCTTTATCTTAACACATGCATTTTACTTTTTTTTCCCAGTTCTCTCCCCCATCCCACTTTGTGGCTGGAGGGGTGGGGAGTGAACAAGAGGCTGTTCGGTGTTTAGCTGCCTGCCAGGCTAAACCACAGCAATTGTGTAGGTCAAGAATGAAAAGGCAGCAAAGAATTCCATGCATAAACAAACCAGGTACTTAGTTAATGTAACACCAAAGGAAATTCCTAAGGCACAAGCAAAGTGGATATTGGATATTGGCCACTTTACATTAAATCATCCATATTGATACCTCCCAAATCAACATCAATCAGTAAGGAAAAGAACAGTTTCATGATGATCAATTTATTTAATGTAATTCTCCAAAGTACCTAGGAAAACAAAATAAAACTTGAAAGCAAATAATATGTTAATTTCTATTGCAGAACAACAGAGGACTGAAAATGTCTTACGATATATTTTTGTGGATTGTTAGTGTGCCATTAGAAAAGTTCTAGAGAAGACATGAAAGAACATGGAGTAAAGTTTAACAGATCAGAACCCTACTTTTATGCTATAAATGATACAGAAATTATACTGTAAAATTATTGTAAATAATAGAAAAGTTGAGTGTCTCCTAGTAATTCATATTACTAGGACAAATTTCATCCATTAAAGCTGAAAGATAACAAATTCAGAAGTCATACCAAGAAATTCTTTGTTTCTTTATACAGTATCTAAATGGCCTGTTGTCACACTACACTTGTTATGAGGATTAAGCCATAAAAACAATTAGAAACTATTTCAATTACAGCTATAAAGATTTTCACAAAACACTAAAAAATCTTTCTAACATAATAATACTCATGGAACATGTTGCTGAGGAAGACTGTGGAATCTCCATCACCGGGGCTTGTACAAAACATCTGTCAACAACAACACACTGTTCTTTTCTGGAAGTCTAAGAAGATGAAATGACATCCTGAGTTTTCCTCCAACTGTATCATCCCATGAATTTGGTCTGCTATTCTGGTACCATGAACAGAACAAAACAAGAAAACAAAAACCTCTTAGAGTCAACAACCATAGTAGAGCCTAGGCATACAGCACTCTTAAAATATTCATAGAACCTGTTTTATTAAAACTCAGCAAATGGGATTAAAATTCTGGGGGCTAGGGGAATAACTGTATTTAACAGGAAAATTCGGGAAACAGGGGAAGCTGTTTCAGGAGAGAAGTCACTTCTTATATTTATTGAAGAATTATTACAAGGGAATTTAGTGAGATGTTTTTCACTATCTCAGCAAGCTTCATCTTATTATACCCACTAAAGAGACAGAAATTAGTTTTATAAAGAGGAAAGACTCCAGTGAAATTCAATGAGAATATGTTCTGCATAGAGAATGCAGTATCTGTCCCTGCAATGCAGAGGTGTTTTTATTTCATATCATTGGGCAAAGCTTGCCTTTTAATACTGCGAAATTTTGAATACACCACAAGTGCAATCAATGCTGTTCCATTTTAAACACTTTTCTATGTGAAATTTCACATTTAGTGTTTACAGGTACTCAAGAAAGTCCAGATTTTAATTAAGGTCAAAATATTACTATTTTCATCAGTGAACACTGTAGTAGGTATTTACAGACGTTAAATTTCAAGTAATTTTCAAAAAGCTGCTATGATTCAGCTTGACTCTTGATTTGCATGTTTGCCTGGTGGCCTTCTGGGTACTGTTGATAGAGATGATTCATAGGTTTTGTTGTCTGCAAGGTTTTTCAGTTACTCAGGAGAGTTCATTTATTTCAAATACTTACAGTCAATGTTATCTGTGTTAACACTAAAGGTCTAACTGAAGGAGAGTATGAATAGTTGCATCTCAGAAGGGCTGGCTGAAAGTGCAAGACTGGGAGACCACACTAAATCCTTCAATAAAAAGAATTTTCCCCAGCCTTTGTCCCGGTCAGATATGATGAATATGGGTGTAATAAACAGCCGAATAGATTACTTCTTTTTAAAGAACTCTTCAGAAAGTGTAAGGAAACTCTGTTTAAAAAAGAATAAACAAAATAATATTTTTTTTCATTCTGGAATAGTTCATTACAGAAATATTTGGTTATGAAAAGAGTGAAATCTTACTTGTTTTTAATAGATTTGTTTTGCAGTAAACATATTTTCTCAGTCAGTGTTCAATTTCCCTTTTACCCCTATGGTAAACATATACCACAGGACTATTGGGAGCAAAGACTAAAATTCTTAATCTAGGGTACCTAAAACAAAGATGTATGAGTCCATACTTCACCAACTGAATGAATTAATTTATTTGCAGAAGAAAAAAAGACCTGAAGTCTCCGCTGATTTCTTTGCTGGCAGTGGTTTTCTTATTGCCATTATTTTGTGCACCGATTCTGAATATCATCTCTGACTCCCTCAGCATTTCAGAATTCCTTATTACTACTACTCTTATATAGTACTGCTTCCCTTAATGGTACCCTCACGGTTTATTCTTTTCTTAATCATTATTTCTGAATTCTGCCATTATTGTGGGATAATTCTATTTTCAATTCAGTTTGCAAAACTAACTGTCTTTACCCTGGGAACAGGGTAGACAACAGTTTCTGACAGAACTGCACCAAGGATGGAATCCAGGCCTGAGCTGGGAAAGGAAAAGCAATTATTTTCCAAACCTAATACTCCCAGTTGCTCCATCTTCCCTCACCCCTTGATCCCAATAGATGAGTTGTATCTGGTGTAGGTTCAAACTCTAAGCTTAAAAAGTGCTGGGACTAGAGCAATCAGAACGCTTTCCAGGTTTTCCAATGTTTATTCCAAAAAGTTTTAGCTGTAAAAATCTAGATTCCTGATTCAGCAAGTGACTTATTCAGACCACTGCAAAGACAAGGATGGTTCTGCATGACCAGACTGAGGTACACCCTCATGGATTTGTTCTGACGTCTGGAGTCTAAATGTTGCAGTGATACTTCGTGCTAGTTTTCATCTTTCAGTAAAATCAATAGGAGGAAAAGCCAACGTGTTTTAGGTGCTAAGCACCTTGCAGGATGTGACCCCGATGTGCATAGAAAGTAGTTGGCTTCAGTCTGTTATACATGTTATCAGTCTGATACACATGTTATACCAAGAAAGGAACAGGAAATCCAGGAAGATGTTATTGAATGAAGATATCAAAATTGTCTGAAATTTTCAGCCACATTAGTGCATAGCTGAGGACATAATTTGGCCTTAAATTTTATCTTTTTGCTTTCTGACTGACACATCATACAACAGCAGGAAAAAAATGGCTTTATCATATAGACAGTTCCCTATTATCATTTGACTCTGCTTAAAAGTAATAGAACAAATTCTTCTCTAGCGCACTACCACTGAAGTCAGTGGACTTATGCCAAGGATGAGTTTGACCCAATATTGTTTTCAAACTGAGATTAGAGAGCAAGTGAACCAGCAAAAGACAATTAAGTCAGTGATGCACTTACTATCTTGAGTACGCAAGCAATCTGAAAGCCAACATAATGCAGTTCTTATCCACCAGGCATGCAAATAAATCAACTTTAATGTCAATAAAGTCAGTAATGACAGATTTTATCACTAAGTTATAACTAAGCAATAATGACTGGGAAAAAGGCAAGTAGCTCACAGCAACTGAAGTGATTTTTTATTTTGTCCTAGGTGAAGCCAAGGGTAACTGAAAAGACTGGCCTTTACTCCCTCTATTATTAACTGCAAATCATTCTTGTCATGTTAGAAAGCAGATCATTTTTTTTCCCCAAGTATTACTCACTGTTATGGTGTGCCTCACACCATGACCTCCTTCAGAGGTGCTGCAGTCCATTTCCAATTAGCCTTTGCATATTAGTGAGGTGCAGTTTTATTTTAAGGGAAACCGGACCAAAACTATATTTTTATTTCTTCTGTAAATGTAGTTATTGATTTAATTCATCCATCAGCTGTGATCACAGAAATCAGAGAAAAAATAAAAAGCCAACCTGAAGATGGTTTAACACTTTACAAGGAGCAGTTCTATACTAAATAGTGTTAGACAGCTGCAGCATTCCACTTGCAGTGGCTGCATTTCAATGAGGAGAAAAATAAATGTTAGAGGTGATAAGTGGCTTATTTAAAATGCTTCTAAACTATTTGATTGAGGGGCACAATAAAAATACCAGCTATTATTTTTCTTGATGTGTAGAAGGAGGAACTCAGGACATAAATATTTTAAAAACAGTATTATATTAAGTAGGTAGATGATCTACTGATAATTTAAACTTACATAGCCACTTTAAAAGCAAACAAACTTTTTCAACTGTTCACAAAGCGTGGTTTATATGAGTTTGTACAATCATTTTTCTGTCTCTGTATCTTAACCAAAAATAGTACAAATTTTTTGTTATGTATGTAGTTGTTCTCCTATGGGATATGTTTAACAGTCAATTGCTATGTTTCAGAAGTTTTGGCTGACATTCAACAAATGTCTCAGCAGCTAATAATGCACTTCGTTCTGTTAGTCCACCCATCTGTCCATCACATCTGCCTGTCCTCATAAAGGCTGTCATTAAGCAACATAGCATTTCTCTAACATCCTCTCTATATTCACTCTCTTCATCAATGCCTGGAAGATAAAAATTGTGTGCTCACAATTATTTTAAATCTTTTCATAAGCTGGAGATAAATAAATACTTTTTTAAAAACAAGCAGCAAACAAACGATTTATTTTAGTATTTTGTTAATGGCACTTTAATCTGTCAAATTTACATTGTTTTTTAGTCAACACATAATCAAAATAGTTTGAAAACACAAAGACAGACTTTTACCTTGTCCATAAAAAATTAACAATAAGTCACTAGACACATAACCTCCAAAACCACTGTTTCAAGAAAAATAACATTAATTAATCTTGGCCTTTGGTATCTCTTTGGGAGCACATATTATGGCTGTTACAGTCCTAAGGTGGGGACTGACTGCCTCTACAAACCCTTCTAGTACCTGAGTAGCTTTTTCCACATGGAGAGATGCAGGGACATGGGTCATAAAAACAAAGATGCTATTGTACTAGCGTATGTCCTTGTTCATGCTACATTTGAAATTGATTGCAGTAACAAAAGAAACACTAAATATTTGACAGAAAATGTTTCTGCATTAGCACAAGGAGGAAGAAAAGATGGTGGAAAGAACCATGGTGTCAAATTTAGCCAGAGGGTATTATTCAGGAAGGTTGTAATTCCATAATATTAACAACTAAAGTAAGTGTTGTAACACTTTTATATAACATTATAAAGCACTTTCTACTGTTCCTTGTCTGTAACCCCATCTTCTGGAGAATGTATAATATTGAGGATAAACCAAAACTCTTTAATTGAACATATGGAAGACCTATCCTACAATGATAAGGTATATATTTTTCAAAAGCTATTTGGGAACTATTAACACAGTTGTTTTCCATTTCCTTTGAGCTGGTTTGCTATAGAACCTATTCTAATATGATTATTTTCTATCCTAAGGAGTATTTTCAGACCATTAAATCAGATATTATGTTCTCAGGATTCTAAGCTTTCTAGTCAACATCATTTCAAATTGTCTGGGGGTCAGAAGGGTAACCATGCATTTTGGAAACAAAGTCATGCACTTCAGAAGGAAGACTTGTTTAAAGCAGAGTCAATAGATGTTTGCTAATATCAGAGAATCAAAGTATTCATAGGATATAATTATGCTTTTCATACATGACTGTCCAGGCGCTCTTTACAAGCTACCTAATTCAAAGGCAATTCTGAGTCTGGCAGTTTGTAACAAAACATAGAGAAGCAATCTGGAAGAATGCATTTTGCCACGTACCCATCAAGAGTTGTACCAAAGACGCATAGTAAAACATATATTGTGCTATAAAATATGATCCCATATGGCCATTTGTGAAAGTATCCCAAATATTTGTAATCAATACTGTGTTTCAACAGCCATTCAATACTCTGTCACAATTTGTGCAGTCTGTAAAAATGTCCCTACTAGCTACTGAGTTCATGTAAGAAATTTCTTCTACCCGATTCTCTGTGTGTGCCTACATGAGCTCATACATGCAAACATTAGCAACACAACTTATAAGACTGTATTGGAGGACGGTGTTTGTCTGTCTTGGTTTAGTTATAGCGAAGCAAAGCTCACCAAAAAGTACTGTGCTGCTGACTGCATAAGTGCATGCAGATGTGTTTGCACTTGCACACAAACACATACACGCATTCACTCAGGAAAAAAAACCCTATGTATTCATTTGACATGTTTTCTTGCAAATTTATGAAAGCACTCGATTGTAATAGAAAATTATGCAACAGCTGATAAAAGTAATCCTAGGTGTAGGCTAGCTGTCTCTATGAACTGTGGCAATGGCATCAGAAAGGGCATTCCTGACTTAGCATAAGTCCTGTTGTAGATTACAATTTCTCCAGTTACAAACTGTTTATGTAGGTTACCACTATCCCAGTGGGTAACTAAAGGGATTTCTGATATCAATCAGACATAGGACAGCTGGCTGCCAAACAAGTTTCCCAGTTAAAAGTTTCCCATTCACCACTGCTACAGTTTCTTTCCACTTTCCCCTTCAGCTGATTTATCTGTCTATAAATTCTAAGACACAGTAATTATTAAATTGTACACCATCATAAGATGTAAGGTCAAGTGCTTTCTACCGAGCTGACAACACTAGCCTTTACAATTATCTTTTTAATTCACCACTTGTGCAGAAAACAGCATAATAAAAAGAATGAATCATTCCATTATCTAACATTATGCAGGGAATAGTATAAGATAAACAGAATGTTCAGTGCTGTTATTATTTGTTATTTGTTTTGGCTAAAGCCATTATCCATAAAGTACTAGGTGCTAAACAACCACAATGAGCCATGTACTTCTTCATTTCCTCATCATGTTCACCTGAGATGCTTACTAGAAAGTCTTACTTTGGAAAAATGTATAGTATCACTGCAATCAGTATGTCATGAAAACATCAACCTAGCATGCTAGCCAAGCTCTTTACTGCTCGTCAGGAGACAAACAAGAGTGAGAATGCTCAGCATACAGAAAACCTAAGAACCTACGTGTGTATTTTCCTGACAGCATCTGGAAATTGTGGGAAAAACTGAAGAGAATGTACTTGATGGGAATTCATAGAGCTATATTAAGGCTTACTTTTCATCTCTATACTGTATTTCAAATTTTAAATTTTAGGCAATGCTTCGGAAGAACCTAGCCACAGAAGTCTCTGTACCTAGGATATATGAGGCACTTTTGTGGTACATCACATTCTATGGGGATTCAGATGTTATACAGCATTTGCATCCCAGTGGCAAATATTATTCAGGATCCGTTAATGAAATATCTTTGTTTCAACAGCACTATGTTAGGGCATTTATAGAAAAAATATTTATTGGAAAAATTAGCAGATAAATAAAGTAATATTTTATAGACATAGTAATAGCTGATTCCAAAGTGAATATCAGGTCATACTAAGATAACTTTCAGTGTGAAATGCAGTGGCAGGCAATGAAAATGTTGGGTATCATAGAAACAGTCAGTCAGATTCTAGTTAGGTCAGTGGATTTTCCAGCTCAGTATAACCAGAATTAGATCTGAAAAAACTGCTGTGGTTTTACTTAACAGCCCTTACTTCTTGTTTGTTTGTTCACTTCTAATTATTCCACTGATAGTCACATGAAGGCTCTTGAGAAGAACACAGGCTTAACCCTTTTGTTTCCCTCCCCACAACACTTTGTCTGGGCAGAGACAAAAAAAATTGTACTAGAAAAGTATTCTTTATATTTTATCTTTATAATTTCACCTGGTAGTTGCTTTAAATGGAGGTTTTCCTCATATTCTTCATAGAAAATAATTATACCTTATTAACTACTTGTATCATGAATGTCTATAATTTGCTATGGAGAAGCCAAGAAACTGGAACATAAAGAAAGGAGTCACATTCACTCCAGTGTCTTTCACACAAATTTTAATATCATTACTTCAGGGAAGTTATTCCTGATTTATATATGTGAAATTAAGTTTGCAACCTTTTGTGATGAGTGTGGTACTAAAAGAAACAAGCCATGGATTTAGGCCTTTAACAAGGCCAGTAGGATCAGAGGAGAGGAAGACAAGCAAAACCTCATGTTTTAAAGGAATAAACATTTAATTACCTCAACCATCTCAAACTTTTACAGGAAAAGATATTGTAAGGACTGTACCTATGGATTTAAATTCATCTACAACTACAGAGCAGTAGGAAAATTCTTAGTACTAATAGTAATTCAGCAGATTTTCAGTGACTGTGCGTGGGGTTTTAGGAGGATTGAGAAGACAAGAACATTGCAAGATTCCTTTGTGTTTAGGGTTTTTCTTCTTTCTTTCTTTTTTCCTTTGTAGTTTTGATTAGCCAGACTGGTCAAAAGTGCATTCGATTTCAGAGATGTTTTCCATTTGTCTTGATTATTTGAACCTATTGACTTAAAGTAAAATACAAGTGTTCTCATTAAATGTAAAACCTGGATTGTGGAATTTGAAAAATAGATTATAATAGAGAAATCACAGAACTGTCAGTGTCTGATGAGAAGAGTGTCAAAAGAACTGAGGAGATGAAGAGAATTTAACCTACATTTGAGCAGACCTTATTACTTCTTCAATGTGCAAATGTTTGCAAAAGCTTAGTTAAGGTACTTGACTTAATTACACAGACTCCCTCTGTCTGTAAAATTAGACAGGGGGTAAAAAAAACCCACAACCCATAAAGGAAGGTATTTACAACTCTGAGGTCAAACAATACTACTGCCTATCTCAGGTGCAGTTAGAATGAGAAACACTGCGGAGAGAGACAGACAATGCCAAAGATAGGGTCAACAATCCTAAGGTAGAAGCCATCATTAGAAGTATTAGCAATTGTGTTCCCTTCTCTCCTCTCTGCCCTTTTTTAATTTGTTTTTGTTTCCTTTTGCAGAAACGTAACTTGCTTTTCGAAGTTGTGTTAAAGGAATACAGAAAACCTTGACTGCTTCTTTATTTCCAAACCAATTCCCAATATCTGTAACAAAGCTGAGCTATGACAACCATGTATTTCTTATTGGGATGTTCTCATCCTAGCATGAAGAAGCTCTTAAGACGCATCGTTGCTCAAACATAGACTTGGCATCCTGAAAAAGCCTTCAAGGAAGCCAGACTGTTATTTGCACTGTTCCAAGGGCAATTTGTCCGTTTCCTCTCCTTTACAGAAGAAACCTGTTAAAAGAGAAAAAGGAGCTGCTTTAGAAGTGACATGAGTTAAAGAACTAGCAGCGTATCAGGCATGACAGCAGCAGCAGTCCTGGTGAAAGTCCAGACTTTGAATCTTTCTAGTATAAGTCGGTATTGAATGTCAAATTGAGTAAACTGGTACCGAATATGAAAGCTAGCATGTCCTTTACCCCTTCTAAAAAGTTGTGCAATGGGTGCATTGAGATGAAGAAGACAGGTAGCTGATGAACTCAACTCTTTTGCAATGACATGACCCAGTTGTCATGTTAATCACCATAGAGACAGCTGATGAATAGCTGCAGCTGGGTTATATTTTACATTCATCCTCCAAATATACCAGGTATTGTGAAACTAGTAATAACCTCCCAAAAGTAAAGAGTGGTAATGTCCATTTATTCCATTTGAAAAAAAAAAAATTCTAAACATTTAGAAAGTTTCCGCTGGCACTTTCAGTCAGCAGATAGAAAGAACAAAAATAAATCTATCATGCAAATATTCTTATCTAAAGATAAATTAAAAAAAAAAAAGTAAAAAAAGATCTAGTAATATGCCAATTTTTTTCAGTTCTGCTTCTACACAGTAAATTTTTTTGGATGATCTGGCAAAATTCTGAGCTTCACAAGGGAAGGTCTACTGTTTGCAGGACCAGGTCACATGAAAGAATATCCTTTTCTTATTTGAACATTGTCACTTCTGCCTGAGATCAGATTAGGGTTGGTTTGGTTGGGTTTTTGTTTGGTTTTATATAAAGCAAAAAGCAAATATAAATGCAAAGACATAAAAATAGAGAAAAAAAAATATGCATATAAACAATATAAAAATTTTAAATAATGTAACAATGAACATATAAAATCATATATCTATACATAAAACAAAATTTAAAATAAGTATAAGATATTAAAAATATACAAATATATGAAAAATAACCATCCCCAAAGAATATTCCAGAACCATAGATGTATCTGGATGCCTTGGTCCTCCTTTCAGTTGGAAAGTAGTTACTTAATTTAGAATGCTAGACTTCTGTTTCAGAGCAGTGGAAGGCGTTGCTGAGCCTTTTGTAGTGCACATCACACACAGGCTATTTTTCTGAGTACAGGCTCAGAGGGATGTGATCTGCTGGAGTTCAAGTGCAAAGCACACATAAGAAAACATGTTTTTCCTTCAGCTACTTTCTCTTCCTTTTTTGTCCTTCTTTATTCAGACAGAGCTGCTTGTTCAGTCTTCCAGGTTCAGTCATGCTGTTTGATTTTCTTTCTGAAGGAGAAAAAGGCTCTGGGGCCAGAACCGTTGGGTTTTTTTGTGTCGATGTAAATGAGGTTAGAAGTCACCTTAAATGTCCAGCCAGGGCATTTCCCTGAATAAGAGAAACTTGGGGTGACACAAAGCTGCAAAAATTTAACAGCTCCCTGCCCCTCATCTCTGACACAAAGAGTAGGTGCCGTGAGGAGGGCATGATCAAAGCATTCAGCCCTCACTGATTGCCCGTAGAAATCTGTGTTTAAAGCAAATGGGTTCTGAGACACAGCATTTAATATCAAGGATCAAGTTGAGGGTGAAGCAACTATCTCATTGATAATATTGCTTATTTGACAAGCAGATTTTTACTTCTTTCTTATATAATAAAAAGATTAATCTAGAATGGCTATTAATTAGAAACTCTAGACTGTAAGATAATATATGTTTACTGTCCACTCTTCACAACCATCTTTATGATTCTGCAATTTTTGCCAGTTAAAAAGTTTTTAAAATTTTGCAAATGTCTGAAAAATGTATTTAATTTTGTCAGCCATGGTCATGTCAGGCTGTCTTTTTTTTTGTCATCACCTAACTATATACATAAAAGTCCATATGCCTTATACAGTGTGGAATCTGGATTGTTGTTCAATTCTGAATAATAAATTTTACATTACAACTTTTCAAAAATAAAATTGTCTGGAAAAATACACTTAAAATACTGACAATATTCATTTTCACACATTTTTTCTTTAAATATGTCAGTCCACATGTACTTGAAAAAAACCTCAGGCATTTTACGTAACTTTACTAGTCTGAGTATTGCCTTTGTATTCTTCATCAGCATGTACACTGCCCAAGTACAAATGCAAGAGCTGCCATACAATTCCCATTATGAAGCCATAATTCCCTAGTAGGACTATGTTTAGACTGTTAGTTTCACCTGGAAAATACTGAAATAACACTGATGACTGGCAAATAAAATAAAAAAATAAAGACAGGGAGAGAATCTCTGCTATGTGTAAAATTTTAAGTTTTATTTTGTGAAGATAAGAACTATAATTTTGCAGGAGGAGAAAGAAGGAAAGAGGAAAGACAAAAGAGAGACAAGAAGAAAGGAAGAAAGGGAGGAAGAAAGCTGAACAGCCATCCATAAGTTGATTAGTTGATTAAAGTCGTATATGATGTTTTAGATGATTTACAGACAGTTCCAGGAGTCCTCAGTTTCTGTAGACTGGTTCCACTTTCATTCTATGATATAAAGTGAAACATTTCAGAACTAGACATGAAAGAAGTTTCTATCACCATAAAGCTTTCTGTGTTTGTGACAGTAACTTCATCGGAATAAAACTGTCATTTTTCCTGGGAAACAATAGTCCACTTTCCTACCCCATGTTATCTAGAAGACATGGTTACCTCATGGTTAGGTTTTGCATGAGACTAACGACAAGTTCTATATCTTGAACCCATCCGTTTACATATCTCTAACCAGATATGTAGTAGATGTACATTAGTGATCAATGGTTCCCTCATCGCTTGCAATAGGATGTGTTCCATGACTGCGAGATCACAGAAAATACAAAAAAGTAACTGGATTTATATATATATATATATATATTAGTTGAATATAACTCTTTTCTCAAAAATCTGATGTTGAAACCTATTGGTACTAAAAATTTAAGCAAGACTGTTAAATTCCTTCAAAATTTGGTTTTGAAGAATTTGGATTTTCTGGAGTAAATATTCTGTTGGAAACTACCCAACAAGTTTGCCTAATTACTGCAATTACAAAATCCCTTGAGGGAACAAAATATTTTCTTATCTTTTTCATCTCTTGATCATGTAGCTTCATTCTTAGTTTGCAGCAGTTGCATGCTTGCAAAGAAAATATTAAATAGTCAATTATTTACTCTTTTCAACACTTTCAACATCTTTTTTTCTTGTTTGATGGAAATAATAAAGAAGCTTCATCCAAGACACTTTGTATTTGAGTTACTTAATATTCATCTTGGAGAGGAGTTTTTTCACAGCTGTAAAGGTGAACATGTGCCTAATCCTCAGACACGTACCCCACATACTTTCTGAAATTTTGGATGAGCAAGACTTTTGAAAATATGAATTTCCTTGTTAATGAAGATTCTATTACTAGTTTATGCAGAACTGAACAATGCATAAAGGGGTTTGCATTAAAAAATAGTTATTCCTTTCAATAAGAAATAAAAGCCTAAAACAGACCATTTGGCATTTCAGACTCATTTGTTATTTTATTTCTGTAATGCTTGTTGATTATGATAATTGATCACTCCAATAATTTCAAAGATATAATTAATTGGTAAAAGTAATTTAGTTGCCTTGTATGTGAAATATTCTTAATTAACAAAGAACATTTAAATAAATTACCATAATACTGAAGGTCACACAAATATTAGCTGCAGTTGTGCTCACTGTTGCATACATACATATTTCTACATAGAGACAGAAGGAATAAAATTAATTTTAATAAAATGAAAATAATGTTTCTTTCATTGAAATTTCACTGCAAGCATCTTATTCTACTTGGCCTTTTAGTTAAGATCAATTCTAATGTCAGTTTAGTATTAATTATGGCAGTGCAATTGAATCTACTTTCTACTTTAGCAAAGCTGGAGCAACAACTTGATTTGGTCTTCCCTTCCTTCAAATACCATAATTATTTTTTGCTGTAAAATCAAGCAAATGTGATGAGAAACTGACATACCTAAGGTTAACTGACTGACACAATGATTCCTGAACCGTACTGTGCACAATGAAGCTGCCACAGATCTTTTTCCTGCCACCATTTTCTTATCAAACTTTGTAGGAATTAGTGTGCTTTCTTGGGTGACTGGTAATAAAGCTTCCTCAGGCAGAGTAAAGAGAGAACTTTGCATTTGCCACTTTCCAGCTGATAGCTGAGTTATTACTGTTGAGAGCAGACAAGATGTAGGGGGAATTACCTTCTTTGCTGTGTATTGAAAAGTCATAGTTGTTGCAGCACTTTGCATGGAGCCAAACCAACTGCCATGATAAACATCTTAGAAAGGCTTCCTTCAAGAAATTTAGGAGACACATTAGTTTCACATTTACAATGTCAAAATGGTATAAATAAAAGCATAAAAACTAGAGATCTTTTTGTCTACCATATTTTCTATACACATTAAATATTAGACTTTCAAATCAAGATTAGATTCAATTTCAACTGAAGTTGTGACCTTCTGTAGCTGAAGAAAAAAGTGTTAAGCTGATGACAAGATTAATGATATTTACATGCCAAATGACAGAACTAAAGCTGGAGTACTGATTAAAGATAATTAGTCAGTATAATGTCATTTTGAACCTATGTAAAATTTTATAAAATCAACAAATACTCAGAGTTTGGGTATGTTATGAATCCATAAGTAGTAAGGACATATTTGCAAAAGTGTCATCATTTTTACTTATTTGTTTGCTTATGAAGACCATTTGTTCTTCTGCTCTTTCAGTAGCTCCTGAGTGCCTCTATCACTTCTATTATAGTTGTGAAAGAAAATTTTTTAAGAAAATCACCGTTGTATAACATATCCTCTTGAAAAAGCAAATAAAACTGTTCCATCAGCTCTAGAACTAATGAAGCAATATTTCACATGCGTTAGTATCTTGACTTTGACTGAACTTGGTGTTCAAGGAACTAGGTCTGACTGAAGCTTTTTTCATGGTATCTTGTCCTGGTTTCAGCTGGGATGGAGTTAATTGTCTTCTTAGGAGTTGGTACGGTGCTGTGGTTTGGCTTTGAGGTGAGACTTTTGAGTTTCTCAGGCCTTGTTAGTGAAGAGGCTGGAGGGGCACAAGGAACAGGGAGGGGACACAGCCAGGGCAGCTGGCCTGAACTAGCCAAAGAGGGATTCCATACCATGGGACGTCATGCCTGGTGTATCTACCCGGGGGATTGGCCAGAGTGGGGGGGTCACTGCTCGGGGACTGGCTGGGCAATGGTCAGTGGGTGGTGAGTAGTTGCACTGTGCTTTCTTTCTTCCTTTCCCTCTGAATTTTATTCTTTTCCTTCCCCTTTACATTATAACTGTTATTGTCATAATTTTTGTTATTGGTCTTTCATTCTTATTCTGTTTCAATTATTAAATTGTTCTTATCTCAACCCTCGAGTTTTAGATTCCTTTCCAGCTCTCCTCCCCATCTCTTGGGGTGAGGGGGGAATGAGTGAGCAGCTGTGTGGTACTTAATTACTAGCTGGGGTTAAACCATGACATATCTGTGCTGTTTTTTTCCAGGATGTCTGGAAACTTTTCTTCAGACAGGGAACTGACATGGTCTGCCTAATCTGCTTGGCCACAAATTACCAAAAATTATTAAGAACATAATTACCTTTGACTCCATAATCACCTTGTTAAAAATTAAAGGAAATCCATGAATAAGTTCAAAAGGAAAGGATTCATCCATGGAAAATGTGAGTTTGTCTAAGCAGTTTCCACAAGAAGTCAGGTTAAAAAATAATGAGGAATTTTAAAAAGTAGTTTATGCTCTAATTTGATGGTTTTCTCTCAGAAATCAAAGGGAATTAACACATACATAGAGACACAAAGGCTTTGTAGCTGTGACAATCTAAGTATATAAAAGTAGAAAAATGTGTAGGGAGAAAGAATATTTTGATAGGCAAACCATTAGTGTTGGAAACAGACACGTTTTCAGTCATGCCAGCCCTTCTGTGAAACACCTCCCTGACTAGTCTTGCCAACAGATAGACAAAGCATAAAGAAAAGTGCCAGTAGCCATTCAAAACTTTCTGATGTTTCTGTGTCACTTACGTGCAAAGACTGCTACTAATATGGAGAGGGTAAATAGAAATCCTAGGTCTGTTACTCTTTCAGTCAAAGAGTTGCTCAGTTATTTTAAAGGTTTTCTAGAAATATATTTCAAAAACAACAGTGGAAGCCTTCCATGTTATCAAGTAGAAATCCTGAGTCCAAGGGGTGGACACTGCTTTGGAGGCAAACTGAATTTTTGCCTGGCTTATTACACACATCACCCTGATGTTTCAAACTTCCTTACAGTGCCATAAATGATATATTTAACTCTGTGTGTGTAACCTAATCAACCACAAAAACAGCCAAATGGACTCAAAGGGATCTCTCTGTTGCTTTTCTGTTAATGTTCTTTTGTGTCTAACTGCTTTTGGTTTTGATCAAAAGCAGAAACCTTAAAGAACTACAAGAAAGGCTCTTTTCAAAATGGTTCTTATCTATGGAATCATTAACAGAATCCTGAGAAGGCATCTAACAGAGGAATGTGATCTATTTATCCTACCTCTTCAGAGGTTTATCAAACATCACTTTTCATTAATTAATTACATTTAAGATAACACTGATAAAGAAAACAATATATCGCAATCCTTCTTTGAATAGACATTCCCAGACTATAAAAATGAAAAATTAAGGCAGACTATTAAAACCATACTATTAAACTTCATTACTCTCCTACAAATCAGAAAGTGTTAACAGCAACAAGAAAAAAAAAAATTGGTCCTTAAAAACAAAACAAAACCCTATAAAATTTATACTTTGGAGTAAGGCTGTTTTTACAGATGCCAAATAGAGTTTACTCAGATTACAGGCAGACCGACACAAATATTTAATGGAAAAAAACTCAATGCATTCTTAGCTCACTAGTCTCATAGGAAATTAATGGTACTGGTAACTAAATAATTAGAAATGGGAATTTGTGAACAACTTTATTAACCTCATATTAATCTGCAAAATGAGAAAAGAAAATAAAGATAAAATTTTGCTCCCAAAACTTACTGTGTATAGTACACAGAATAAATTGCAGCTGTAATAAAAAAGGATCTTTTTCTTTCATTTATGAAAGATAGAGTTATAAACCAAAAACCATTATAAACCATTAAGTCAAAACTATCAAATCACCTAAATTATTACCTTCATATGAAACATTTCACTTCCAGTAATGAGGGGTTAAACCAATAAAATGATACCTTCTTAGGCTAGGGACAAAATGTGTGTTCTATTTTCAATTTTTACAGTAATAAGAGATTAAGTAGGAAAACATATCTTCATATCGGGAGATACAGCATAGAAGCTCTACCTTTCAAAACCTCTTTAAAGCAGGCTTCCTTGATCTCTGTGAGGAACAGAGACCTGAGGAGAATATTACAGCTATAGGGGCTTGATCTTGCAGCTTTCTAAGCCTTGCTGTAAGAAATGCAAAAAGTCAAACAAGCACCACTGAACACTTAGGACAGATTGTGAACCATTTATTCATACTAGTAAGCAATTAGATGTCATGTTAGAGCCAATGTTGGCTCCTGTTTGAGAAAACATTTGAGTATGTGCTGAATTTGAAGTCAGTGGGGCTTAAGTACACCCAGTGGGATTTCCCTGAACTGAGACCCATAATAAAAATTGATCCTTAGCAAAAGGAGATTCACAATCTGCTCTTTATTGCTTACTAATTTTGTAGGGTAAGCTTCCATAAACTGTGAGAAACTAGGACACTTAATCATGCAAATAAACCTCTATAGTTCTGCTAAATGTACAAGACTGAGGAGAAAAAAAAAAATCTTTATGGTAGAAGGGTAGATACAATCTAGAGTACATACACTTAAAAGGCTTAAAGTGACCGTGCATGTACAGGAACCATTTTATGGGGGGTTAGCCATTTCTACTGTCAACAGAGTAAGAGGTGTTCTTGATTATGCTGAGGAAAATGGCAGTAAGGGCAGCTGTGCAGAGCAGCCTCTGAAAGAAATGCTTTCAAAGTTTCTGTTGAAAGGGCTGTTTCTCAAAGGCAGCTGCTCAATGCCTCATGATGTATTCAAGGCACAGCCTCCTTGCTTGGCCCATCACCCTGCTGCACCTGCTCCTCTCAGCTCACTTCACCTGAGTAGATCGTGACAAGAGTAACAAAGCGCTGTGCTCCTGCATCCTACAGAAAGCTCAGTGATGCTTTCCCTACCTCCTCAGCTGTACCACTGCAGAGAGCCAAGCTCCTGGTTATGCACTGTATTTGTTCAGAGCTTCAGGTACTAGCTATCTGTTTACCTTGCTTTCATTCCTCCATGCTGCAATTTCTCTTTACAGCTAAGCGACTCCTGTACGAGAAGTGCCTCGCTACTGCTCAGAATTTTAATATGGTGCCTGAGATCTTTCTTCCATTACAAGTCTCAGAGGATGATATTAATATTTCACTAATTTCAAATATCTTTACATTTGGCAAAGGTACTACCAGGCAAATTTCAGGTGTATTTATTAGCATATGACAACATTTTTCATCAGGATCTGTTGAAAGATGTCCATGAGAGCAATTTACTGCAGTTGTATGACATAGAGCCCTGTGCTACCTCTATCAGAGTTACCTAAGATTAGGTCTAGCCTCCACTTTCACAATCTCTGCTTTTAGTCTCACACAGCTTTCTTTCTGCATAGTGGGTACCAGAGGCTAGAAGATGTGCCCTGAGATTTCCAAAATACCACTAATCTTCATCGTGGTTACCCGAAAAGTCTTCTTTCACTTTGCATTGGTTCCAGAATGCTATTACTTTGACAAATGTTTATTATATTTTTTAAAGACACTCATTCCAAATGTTTCAAAATAAAGAGTATCACAGTAAATTAGAACAGCAGAAACTATAAATCTATAACTCATTATAAAGTTTGAAATACGTACTTTCACTGCAAAAGTTTTTCATGACCTTCAAAGCTTAAAGTCCTCTTTTCTAAATATTCTTCAAGATTTGAGCTAAGGAAGATTTTTTCTTTTTGTTAGTAGAGTGGAATCCTTTAGAGCTGGTTTCATTCTTTGTTTGTTACACTAATGGAAGAGCTTCCCGGGTTGTGTTATTAGTACATCTCAAGCAATTAGAATGAGAAGGTTGCAAAAGTTCAGAAAAGAAGATGGCTTGCTTGGATTTAGCACGTACAACATACAGATTTGCTATAGTTTCTATCATTTATTGCACATCTTTATGTATTAATTTTGCTATGGTTTGAATAAACAAAATTTGAAGCAGTAAAATTTGACTTATAGTAAAATACTCATGCAACTTGTATCACAGGGCTCCATCAGACTTGTTTGAAGAAGGCTGATTGTCATTGCAAATAATTTGGGCTGTAAGCAAACAACAGACATCGATCAAGACAACAGAGCTTTAGATGTTAAACAAATCATATATTTAGCAAATTCGCACTCTGCTAAAGACGAATTATTTTCCAGGATGCAGTTCAGAACCTCTCTGATGAAAAAAACATGTGTTGTGACATTCAGAAAATGATCACACTGTGCCTCTAAAATTTCCTGTTTCTTTCAGGCTTGTACAGAGGAGATTCAGGCAACTCTGGTTTATTTTTCTCAAAAAGGGACCAAGAAGGTTCTCCTAGATCCTTTCTGCATCAAGAAACAGCACCAGAGCTTTTGTTGGGACTTCAAATTACTCGATTAAAGTGCCTGAACTTTCCAGAATCTAAAGCAAACAAGTCTGTCTAGCTATTTTTCTACAGCACTTTACCATTTCTTTGGAATGCTGTGGCAAATCTACATGTTTACTATGGCATTTTATTTTATTTCTCAAAGGAAAACTGAAACAGGGATTTATGAGAGGAAAAAATAAGTATCGGGGAGTATTCTATCTGGGACTACGCAGGGGACACATGAAAAGAATGAGATTATTTTCTCCCACAAATCAAGGATTTCAGAGGAATCTATTATATATTATACATCCTGTCCTCTCCATTGTCTGCTGTTTTTCACCTTTACTCTTGCCCAGATACCCTGTTGCCACTCTCCAGATACAGAGACTCTATTTACCGGGATTCTGCAGTGCCAAAAGAAAAGTACACAAAAATAATGGAACTCATCCCTCTACGAAGAAAAACAGTCAGCCTGAAGAATATTCACAGATGTTGCAGGAACAGTTCTCTCACACAGTGAAGACACAATTTCTGCTGAACATATATGAAGTATAACTCTACATACTAAAAGCATTTTATATTTTTTTCAGGGAGAGTGAATTAAATATGACTGGAAAAAATCAGGTAGTAGCAGTACTCAGTTATAATCTTCTCTCTCCAGAGTCCTGGGTAGTCAGAATAGCATTTGTAGTATCTCAAAGAAAATAAGATTTTCAGACCTCTAAAATGGGTGTTTTATTTTTCATCATCGAGATTTTCCTCTCATTTTTTTTGCAGTAGCCTGAGTGTATATTTCAAAGACTTCACAGTTTTGTTATTCAGCATCTATTCTGGCAAAACTACAATGGACTGGCCATTGATTTCAAAATGACTTTATTGTGTAATTTGGGAGGACTCAGAGAATCAGACTCAACAGTCAGAGGCAGCTGGTTGGAACAGGTGTTGCAGAAAATTATAATCCTACTTTGATTAATCCTGTGTTGTTGGTTGGGTTTTTTTACAACCACCCTCCAGTTATGCATGACAGCTATCCAAATAATCAAATGTATAGAGTCAGTAGTAACAATCTGAGGTATTGTCAGGAGAAACATCAGCAATAATTGCAAGCATGTGAGCCAAAAGAATTTGCTTTTCAGGGAGAAAGATTTTCACAAAGTCCTCCTCTACTCATGGATTTGCTGGAAAATGCATGTTTCTTTCTAATAGGTCAGGTTTCACTGTTCATTTTCAAAATAGACTGCACATGAAGAAAGATTGGAATACAAAATTAAAATTACATTAATCAATAGTGAACATGTAACAGTTGAGTAAGGGAGATTAAAAGCTAATTTAATGCAGTCTAAAGCCTTTATTCTTTTATCAGTGATACAAGCAATAAAACCACTAGGCTCAAATGTGTAGCTAAAGCTTGAATGTTCTAATCTTCAGCTATTCCCATAGTCTTAAGATGACTAGATATACTGACTAACTCACTTGGCATCAATTTGGACCAACTTCAGACTTTAAAAAGGAACTTGGGTTTAAGAAAATTCAGAGGTCCTACTCAGTGAAAACAGATACTCTTCAAAAACCTCACTGTATTGTCACAAAGCAAAGTTTGATCTCTGGACTGCCTGCCATTTTAAAAATAGGGACAGCAATGTTTACAACAACAGATGAGCATTATCGAATGCAGTCATAGAAATATTTTTTTAATTTTGTGGTTTTTTTCTATTAGATTAGAAGGGGCAAAGAGAAATGTGACACACAAAAGCAGGACTCTGCTTCAGCCTCTACCCTCCAGCACTACAATCAAAAACAGATATGAAGCTTTAACAGCTGTAGACATCCACAAGCAAGGTCTGTAAGGAGAAATTGTACCAGTGTCACACACTGGACATTGCAAAAAAGAATGATGAGTGCTCGTAGTGGGTGAGCCTCTGTTAAGGGGCACTGAGGCACCCATCTGCCAGGCTGCAGGGAGTCATAAGAGGCATGCTGCCTCCCAGGAGCTAAGGTCCAAGATATTGCTGCGAAGGTGCCAAAATTTCTCAGGATCACAGACTACTATCCATTGCTACTCTTTCATATGAGGACAAATGACACCACAAGACAGAACCTGGGCAGAATCAAGGAAGACTGCAAAGCCTGGGGATGCACATGAAACGTGTTAGTGCTCAAGTTACCAGTTAGAGGACAGGGTGCAGCCAGAAACAGATGCATAATACAAATCAGCTTCTGGGTTTGTAGCTGTTTCTGTCATGAGGGTTTTGGCTTTTATGACAGCAGGATATTCTTTGATCACTCCCTGTTAGGAAGGTATGGGATCCACCTGTCTAGAAAAGGCAAGGGAATCTTTGGCAGCGAGCTGGCCAACTTGGTGAGGTGGGCTTTAAACTGAAGGACTTGGTGGGGTGGGGTCCAAAGTGGCAATGCTCATGCTGTTGCAACCAACTGGGGAATAAACCAGGCCAACCAGAGCAGCAACAGATGTTCCTTAGCTGCCTCCCAAGATGACAACCGGAAGACCAACCACCTCAAGTGTATGTCTACATGCATGCAGCTTGAGGAACAAACAGGAGGAACTGGAGCTCCATGCCCAGTCAGAAAGTTATGATATCATGGGGTTAACTGAAACATGGTGGGACAACTCATATGACTGGAGGATTGTGATGAATGGCTATAGGCTGTTTCTTGAAGACAGGCAGTGAAGAAGAGGAGGAGTCACACTCTGTGTTAAGGAGAACCTTGAATGTATAGGTCAACTACAGAGATTGTGAAAGCCCTATGGAATGCCTCTGAGTCAAGATCAGAGGGGTCATTTCCAAGGGCAATCTTGCATTAGGCATCTGCTACTGACCTCCAATGAAGCAATATTTGGGTCACTTAAGCAAGCTTCAGGTCAACAGAACTTGGTTCTTATGAGTGACTTTAACTACCCAGACAGTTTTTGGAATAACAGTACAGCAGCACACATGTCATCCTTCAAGCCTCTGGAATGTGTAACAGCTACCTCATACAAATGTTAGATGTGCCAAGCAGGAACAAGGCATTGTTGGACTTGCTACTCACAAAAAAAAAAAAAAAAAAAAAAAAAAAAAAAAAAAAAAAAACCAAAAAAAAAAAAAACCTGTTTTGTAATATCTCAGTTCACTGATAGCCTTGGCTGCAGTGACCACAATATTGTGGAATTTGGGATCCTGCTGAGCACTCTGAAGGTTAGTACCAAGGCAAAGGTTTTAGATTTTAGAAGAACAACCTTTAGCTCACTGAGAGCTCAGCTGGGAGGGATTCTGTGAGAAGCTTCGATGGAGGATAAAGGAGCTAGCGAGTGCTGGGAGTTTTTCACTACTGGAACCACAAAAATAGTTCACCCACTTTACAGGTAAGGGAAGTAGACAGAGCAAGAGACTCCCTTGGCTTAACTGCAAGCTTCTGAGACTGATGGAAAAGAGAGACGCCAGAGGTGGAAAATCTGACAAATACCAGTTGAGAATTACAAGGGCATTGCCAGGCAGAGATGTTGTTAGAAAAGCAAAAGTTC
Source organism: Falco biarmicus (assembly GCF_023638135.1). NCBI lineage: Eukaryota > Metazoa > Chordata > Aves > Falconiformes > Falconidae > Falco > Falco biarmicus. The sequence goes on along the minus strand of NC_079294.1, from coordinate 14,864,693 downwards.
AGCTCGAATTGAAATTGGCCAGAGGTGTCAAAACCTATGAGAAAGAATTCTTCAGGTACATGATCAATAAGCAGAAGCAGAAGGAAAATATTAGCCCATTGTTAAACAGAAGAGGTGAATTAGTTACCAACACTGAAAAGCAGAGGTTCTTAACACTTTCTCCACCTCTGTCTTTACCAGCACTGTTGGGGCCCAGGTCTTGGGAACAAAAATCCAGACACAAAAACACAGACCCACCATTAGTCAAGGCAGATCTGGTTTGTGACATATTGCAGGAGTCTGACCCCTACAAATCAATGAGCCCTGACAATACCGACTCAAGGGTGTTAAAAGAGCTGGCTGATGTTGCTGCAAGGCCGGTCTCCATAATCTTTGAGAAGTCAAGGTGATCAGGGGGCATCCCAGACGACTAGAAGGCGGCTAATGTCACCCCTATCTACAAGAAGGGCTTAAAGGAGGATCAAGGAAATTTCAGATCTATCAGTCTTACTTCAGTCCCTCAGAAAGTTATGGAATGAATCATGCTGGGGGCTATCAGAAATCAAATGAGCATGTGATTGGGAAAACCCAGCATAGATTCATCAAGTGAAAATTGTGCTTGATATACTTGATTGCCTTCTATGAAAAAGTAACCTGCTGGGTTTATGTGGGGCAAGAGGTGGACATTGTCTACCTGGATTTCTCCAAGGCTTTCAGTATGGTTTCCCACAGCCTCCTCCTAGAGAAATTTATGCATTATAGTCTAGACAAGTGTTCTGTGTGGTGGGTGGGGAACTGGCTGACAGGCTGCACCCAGAGGGGGTGGTAAAACAGCTCCTTTCCAAACTGGCAACCTGCACAAATGGGGCTGCCCAGGGATTGATGTTGGGCCCAAGGCTGTTTAATATCTTCATAAGTGATCTGGATGATGATAGATTCAAGTGTACCCTGATGAAGTTTGACAATGATACCAAACCGAGTGGGGAAGTGGACATTTTGGAAGGGAGAGCCACCCTGCAGGAAGACCTGGATAGGCTGGAAGAGTGGGCTAACAAGAACCTTATAATGTTCAACAGGGACAAGTGTAAGCTCTTGCATCTGGGAAAACATCATCCAGGAGTGCAGCACAGGCTGCAATCTACCCAGCTGGGGAGCAGCTCTGTGGAAAGGGACCTAGGGGTCCTGATGTACAACAAGCTCAATATGAGTGAACAGTGGTCTGCTGCGGCAAAGAAAGCCAACAGGATGCCAAGCTGCATCAACAAGGGCATTACCAGCTCTTGATAATCCAAAGTCATTATCCCACTCTACTCCGTGCTTTTCAGGCCTCACCTGGAATATTGTGTTCAGTTTTGGCACCTGCTATACAAAAAAGATTTAAGGAGGCTGGAGAGGGTCCAGGGAAGGGTCACAAAGATAATCAAAGGACTGGGAAGCCTGCCATATGAGGAAGGGCTGAGAGAAGTGAGTTTGTTCAGCCCTGAGCAAAGAAGGCTTAGGGAACAGCTTATCACCGTGCTCCAGTATTTAAATGGTGGCTACAAAGATGGAAACTCATTTTTCCCAAGGAATCCCATGGAAAAGATTAGGGGTAATGGGTACATGTTACTTCTGGGTACATGTTATTTCAATGAAACACAAGAGGAAAATTTTTCACTATAAGAACATTCAGCTATTGGAATGGTCTCACCAGAGAAGTAGTGGACTCCTCAGCACTGGACACAAGGTTTGGCTGGGCAGGTTGCTGGGTCATCTTATATAAACCATGCTTTTGCCAAGAAAGGCTGAATTAGATGATCCTTGAGGTCTCTTCCAACTCGGTTTTCTATGATTTCATGATTCTGTGATTATCAGACAGTGAAAGTAAAATAAAGATCAATTTGTGATCATACATGAACTATATTTTTTAAAGAGTTCTCTGTTAAAAATCAGAGAATAACTCAATGCCAAAAACTGCAAGAAAAAATGTGTTCAAAGAGGAAAGAAAATGTTATTTCCATTCCCAGCAAAGAATGATCAGGAAGACCTGGATACTACAAATAAAATTACTAAAGCTAGCAAGCAGAATGTACTTCAGTACATTTTAGTTTTTCAGCACTTCACCCAGCGTGTCCTGGAGCTTTCTTATGCTACAGCTTGTCCCTGAACCTACCCCATTTATTTTACCTTACAATGTTCCTTCAGATAAGCAGACAAGGCTCAGAGGGATTATGGCCTGGATTATGGCCTGATTTTCAATCGTTGCAGGCATTTGTAATTTCAACTGAAATCATGAGAATTAAACTGTCTTGATGAGCAAAGTGAGAACAGAAGTTGAATTACTGTTTAAATCATCTGTCTATAATAGTAACATCGACAGAAAATGAACTGGCACATCCCACCCCCCCAATCAGGCAAAACTTACATAAAACTGGGTGTAAAGTGCTTATGTGAGTGAGGAGCATCAAGTGGTGGGGGTGTCCTCCCTCCTAGTAAAAAACATTTATGCAAGATAAGCTTCTTGACAATCAATATTTGACCTGTATGTGTAGATTTGACTCTGAGACCTGTGATTACACACTCTTGGCAGCTTTTCATTTTAATTACATTTATTTATTTATTTTAGTGGTTAACGGCTTTTTTGGCATCATGCACAGCAGTTATCCAGATGGTCATCTGTTGTAAGGTCAAGCAAAATAAACAAAAGAATTTTTATGCATTCCTTCCCTGAAAGCTAAATTATGCCAGTACTATTGTGTCTCTTGAGATGTTTACAAAAAATATAGTTCTAGATTTTGAATTATAAAATAAGACAAGACTGTTACTCCTTGGGAAGATCCATTTATCCTGAAGTGGGCAGTTCTATCCCTTTTTGCTGCTTGAAAAGCTCTGATCTAATTATACATTATATTTGGGTGCTGTATGATACTATGAAACAGCAAAACAAGGGCTTACACACTTTATTCTACTGAACTAATTTTTCATATTATTAGAATTACAAAAAAAAATCAATTTTGTACTGATAATGTACTAGTCATTCACTCAGATAGAAAGAAGAAATTTGAAAATTATATTACCTACTTTAACTATCCAAAATGAAAATAATTACAATTATGTTCTCTCAATACACAGGTCATTTCTTTAATCATGAAGAAGCAAAGAGTACAGAGGAACTTTGTTAATTATTCTTTATCAAGCTATATTAAGATCTTACAATTATTATCTTCTATACTTGGCCTCATAACCAACAAACTATTGAAGTCACTCTTTTTGAAGAAATCATTATATAATTATTTTGCATCAGAGAAGTAATTTATGAGATGTGAAATATTCAGCTCAACAGGACTTTCAGCATTTCACTGAAGCTAAGTCTTTGCTACTCAAAAATGTGCACTCTCATGAGAGGTAAAGGAAAATAAACAAATACCTTCCTTTTTCTCAGCTAACAGATGTACTGGGCTGAAAACTGCTTCTACTGTCGTAAATATTTATCTTCCTAATGTGAGGAAAAAGAACTGTATAGCAGAATAACTAATATAAAAGTCATGTATAATCTACACTTTGCAAATGGCAGGCTGCCTTCATATGCTCAGTGGTGACCTGGAATCAGAGATGAGTTCTATCAATTACAGGAAATAAAATGTGCAATTCCATCTCAGCTTAATGTCTTCTATATCCAACACACTGTGATACCACTCTCCTTCACTACTCTCAGCCTCTTTGGTTTCTCCCTATTGCCCCTGCCAATATTCACATTTTTGAGGCTAGGAGGTGAGATCCTTTAGGAAGCTGATCTGGCTCAAAATTAACTGCCAAAAATAGATGAATAGTATCAAAGGAAAGGAAGCGTATTATGTTTTAATGGTGAATTACCACAATGTCACCATAATGCAATCAATATTTAAATTGGGCAGGTTTTGCCTTAAGAATCATAACTGACAAACTAGACTGTACATGTCCTTCATATGACTAGCAGTGGAATGACCACTGGTAAGTTCAGCATTTGTGTAAACACACAAATACACTTTGACTGTATTTAAAGATACTGTAGCTTAGGCATAGAAATTTTGGTATACTTTCACAGCTGTTCTGTTAACTATTCAGATGACTACTGACAATATTACTGTCAAGTTTAAAGCGCTTGTGCAAATTTTAAATGCCTTTTCTAAACAATGTTTCTTAGGACTCAGACTAAAATCCATTGATGCATCATGCATTTTACCGAGCAACAGCAAAATTTACTGGGACTGTCTTCATGGAACTGTTTGGTGTTGTAGCTCATGACGTGTCCAAACCTCAGCGCAGCACCTGAGGGACCATCAGCACTCAGACTCTCATGAAGAGGAAGGGAAAATGGCAATTTATTGAAAGACACAGGCACTTGTATACTAGTAGCAGAGCCAGCCCCTTCATGGGCAGTTTTCTACTTAGTTCCTACATTTCCGTCACAACACGTGATCTTCCGCATTGCCACATCCCTATGCTACTACAATTCCCCCCCTTCCATGCTAACAAAGATACAACATTAAGTGCATTGGTGATTATGGTCAGTCATGTGAGCCAACAAAACATACTATCCATCTACTGTGTCTAAGCAAGACTTAATAAATACTACTAATCTATTAAAAATGCAAGGTCCAAAAGTTAAAAGCAACATCAGAATAAGAAGAGGACCAGCAAGACTAGATAATAAAGTGGTTAGCCAGGGTGATTGGTTAAACTGGTTAAAACAGGATTCATACCATTCTTGCTGTGCCTCACGTTCTCGTTTACGCTGTAACAAACCCTCACACAATTTCACTAGTGAATCTCTAACTATGCCCGTGTGGTCTGCATAAAACAGCACTCTTCCTGCAGGGCTGCACAGAGGCCTCCTTGTTGTAAGAAAAGAAGGTCTAGGCCCCGCCTATTCTGTAGGACCACCTCCGATAACAAGGATAGGGATTTCTCTAGGGCCGAGATAGATCGTTCAAGTCCTTCTAAATCCTCATCAACTGCTGCACGCAAGGAGGTCCAGCCATTCCGTTATTGAACTAGGGAGGTGACACCAGTCACTGTTTCGGTGATTCCAAGTGCCATGAGGGTTGCGACCGTTATGGCCGTTATCAGCTCCCTCTTGACCCGGACAGGTGGTGGTTGTTTTTCCCAGTGTGCATATATGTCCTCCGAGGGATGATACAGAATCCTTGGCATAACTAAGAGTTGGATACAAAAATCAGTGATGTTATTAAAGGGTTCAAGTGCTACACACGGTACGAGGCCCTTCCTGGAACAAATCCACCACCCTCCTTCTCCAGGAATAACCCATTTGACGTTTCCACTAAAGGACTGTTGAGATGTTATAAGCACACAACGAGGCCCAGCTCCTTTTCACCCGGCCCAGACAGGTTCTCCCCCCTCCCCCCCCCCCCCCCCGCCCCATCGCTGATCGCTAACATCGTGAGGCCGATATTAGACTTCTCCCACTTACATGAACCGGGGTTATCCACCATAGAGAAATTATAGGTGCCATTCCAAGCAACACCTTCATAAAACGGGGGTTTGATGTCACAGCATAACCAACAGGGGTTAGTGTTTGGATTAGATTCATTCAAGGTCAAATACATCGTCTGCATTATGGACCAAAGGGGATAAGGGTCAGGGCTTTCGGTATGAGTCTTTGAGGGACACGAATTGTACCTTTAGTTGCTTCGGGAGTTGTGTCAGGGGTGGGGGTCTGTGGAGGTAGAAGCCCTGAGATTACTACTTTGGGGCCTAGGGGTTTAAGTTGAGGGATGTACCGTGGGGTTTCTTTTACGATTTTAATAAGGGTGTCCCTATCAGTACCTGATGTCCAAAGCATTACTCCCCAAGTTTTGCCAATAAACCAAGCTGGATCAGATGGGTTAGTGACGTTTACCCAGAGGAACTTACAAGTCCCACGGTGCCATACCTTCCCACCATCAGTTTTAGAAGGGGTCTTACAGCCAAAGGGCCCCCACGTTACTGTAAGAAATCTATCAGGTTGACTCGGGGTCCACACCATGGCAATAGTTTCGCAGCCCCAGTAGGCACAATAAAAATAACCAGGGGAATTACAATAACTCCTACCGGGATTTGAACTTGGGCACCAATATGTATTCCTACCCCCAATGTCCCATCTGCTACTGTTACTAGCACAATTCGGGGCTCGCCAACCATGCAGTAGATTTGGGCCCATCAGCTGACAGACCTTGACATTGAAGGAGGGAGCACCCAGAGTCACTATAGATTGTAGTATTTGCAATTCTTGAAGTTGTATCAGTGTCCCATTGTACAGGCGATCAGCATTGATCAGGGACACCAAAACCAGTAGCAGTGCTAAAAACTTCGGATCCCTCCTTTTCCGTTTAATGTGACCAGGTTGTCCACAGTGATGACACGTCTGTGCGGTTACGACTTGCACCAGCAGGGCTGGTGTTCCTGATGGACCTGCTTTTTCCTGAAGTGCAACTGCTCGCAATAAACGAGGTAAAGGTATCCTTCTTCTTGCTTGCTATTTGCTGTTGCTGTAGGTGCCCGTATGCTGCGGTTCTAAGTTCCAACTCTTCACATCCTGTTTACATACCCCAACAATTCCCCCTTTTTGTTTTTTGAACAGCTAGTACCAGGTTTGTCATGTTCTGCAGGGCCCTTGCAAACATGACAGCAACCAAGGCAATAGCAAACAAACAATACTGCCAATTGAGTGAATTGATGCCAAAAAGGCTGACATTTTCTCAGATTTGGGTAACGTGTTGCCGCAATGGGGCACCTAAAATCCATGCAGCACATACCATCAAAATCCTCACAGCCATGTTCTTGAGCCAACAACAAAAACCAATAGTTCCTCTGTTTTGTATATAATGGTGGCAAATTTGACTCACACTCTTAACTGCCTAACAAACAAGGTGATTTAATTCTGTAATGCTTTCCCTGCTGTTACTCCGGAAAAGAGAAGAAGCGCTGCAATACGTTCCCATCAGTTCCATAAATCAACTACATCATTACATGCTTCATCCAAAGCTACATTGCATTTAAATGCGTTATGCTTATCAGCATGTTCATGTATTGACTTATGTGGGTGTCATCGTCCCATCATAGCTTTCCACTACATTAGTGTCTACATGAAGACAACTATCAACATTCAAAGTGCAAACAATATCAACTTCTTTTGGGTTAACATTATACAGAGGTAATCAATTATGCCAAATACCAAGACCTTCAGTAAGATTCTTCATTCCCCACATACATTCACTTTTTTGCAACAATGTCTACAGGTCAGTCCCAAGGAAGGGCACACCAGACAAGGACTGGCTCAGTAAGGAGGCCACACATTAGTTGTTGGGTTGACTGGTGACAGCAGTGCTCCCACGATCCGGCACACTAAGCTCAGGCCGTACACAGTGAACAGGTATCCATCGCGGACCTTCATCTGCAGAAACACAAGCATAACCTCTCCCCCAAGTTAACAAATCATGCGGTCCCGACCAATGCCCGGTACAAGGGTCTCTCATGCATACTAAGACACCTTCATACTTTTGCTGCTTGTCATCAATTGACACAAAATGTCGCACAATGGGAGGCACCGCATGGTCGGCAGAGATTTTCAGAAAGTTCAAAACATAACATGCTTTCTCTAATCGTGCCTCTGGGGTCATTCCCTTAATTCCCCTTTTTTTTTTTTTTTTTTTTTTTTTATTTTGAGTTAGTGCCACTTTATTAATAGACTCACACCAATTTATAACCCCAGCTAAAAATACACACGCTACACAGGCTTTGTTATGTAAACAGTGATAGGTTAAAACTACTCGTTCACAGGCTTCCGTCTCCCCTATAATTGGTCCCGGTGTGGTGCCCACACACTGCTCCCCCCTTGTGCAGGCATCCTGTTTTTTCTTTTCTTTCTGTCCAAGGCTCTTATCTCTCTGCGAATACACAGTTCCTTTGTCTCCCTTGGCCTTTGCATATGTCCTTCATAAGAGCTGCAGCTTGTTACACCTTTGGCCTGCTTGGCCTGCTATTACAACAAAGTTACTTGGTCTGGATTGCTCATAATATGTCCATTGTCTTCCAGTCATTCCACAAATCCCCCTTTTTGCTTTTGAGCGATCCAGACCCCTTTTATTATTCTGTTCATAATTCTCATAAAGCAATTCCACACACAGATCAATATCATTAAAAAGATTACAGTGGCAATTAATACTGTTATCCTGTGCAGAAACAAATCTTCTAACCATCCAGTAATTCCAAAACTCTGTAGCCAGTCCGTTAACCCATTCTCAATCTTTATGGCCTGTACATTTTTTCTCAACTCAGCAAGCTGCTTATGAATAGAGTTTGAGTGATCAGTCAAATCCATATGCTTTCCTTAGTGCTGTTCACTATAGGCTACTCTCTACTGTTCATGTTTCCTTATCTTCTAGAGGTGAGATCACATTCCTCCTTTGTTTCTGTCTCATCCTAGTTTCTTCTCATACTCCCTCAAAGTTATTTAACTCTTTGCTGCAGGATCTCAGCTGCACATCGTCAAAGCAAGGCCAATACTGCACATCAATGTCAAAACAACCCAGTGTCTCTGTTCCATACAATTTTGCAATTTCCTCCCGCCCTTGGGCTGATGTATTTAGGCAACCAGTCTGCGTCAGGTAGTTCATTGCTGGCTGCGTTATCACAGTTTTTTGAATCCTCCTCTTCATCTGAACTAGATGAAGGGGGGATTGCCACGTCTGAATAACTCAGCGACTGTTCTCGCCAGCGCCATGTTTGGGTGTTGTCCCCTGCTTTGTCTGTTCTGCGCAATCTGTCTTTACCTTGCCTAATAGCCTCCCGCACACTACTTTCTTTTGCCTTATCCCTTTCCTGCAGTTCTTGTTCCTCAACTTTTAATCTCCGCAGTAAATTTGCCAGGTCATCTGTCGGGTATAAGTTCTTTTGATCCTGCTTTGCATTCTTATCTTCTACCGGATAGCATTCCGCCTTTCTTTCTGACGGTGGGCTGTCCGGTAAATTACCCAGTGGATTAGGAAAAGGACTAGGAGGTTTAGAGTCCCCCGCTAATGAAGTGCCCACCTGCGCTTCTTGATTTATTCCCAGGAGCCAAGGACGCTCCGTACCCAATATAGATGCTCCCACCGCAGCCCATATTTGAGCTTCTTCACGTTATTTGTTCATAGCACAACATATCTTACCCCAGGTTGAACCCCACACCATCGTGGCCACTTTCTCAGATTCCCAAATTTCATGTTCAAATTTTTCCCACAGTTCACAACACATAATATCTTGTGGGTTAACAATCAACCCTCTGCCCTTCATCCATAGGATTATTTCTGTTATATCTTTCCACGGGCATTTTCCCCCCACCTCCTTCACCCATTTTTTCAATAACTGTACCACAAAATCAACATCAACATCTTTTTCTGGCTTCATTGCCCCTCCAGAGGTCCAGCGTCATCCAGCACGCTGCCTCCCAGGATCACGTCGGGGTCACCACTTGTTGTAGCTCATGACGTGTCCAAACCTCAGCGCAGCACCTGAGGGACCATCAGCACTCAGACTCTCATGAAGAGGAAGGGAAAATGGCAATTTATTGAAAGACACAGGCACTTGTATACTAGTAGCAGAGCCAGCCCCTTCATGGGCAGTTTTCTACTTAGTTCCTACATTTCCGTCACAACACGTGATCTTCCGCATTGCCACATCCCTATGCTACTGCAGTTTGATATCAAAATCCTATTGTAAAATTATTTTCAAAGTGCAGCAAAAAATCTGTTTCAAAACCATGTGAAATAGCCTGCTTATCTTAAAGATAAGTATTTTATCAGATTTTAGGACTATATTTACTTTAGAATATGATCTATTAATCTATTTTTTCCCTGAATGCACTTTTTAGCTTTGTTCTGGGGATCAAGTAGTGCTTCTATGGCTGTTCTTTGGGTTTCAGTATTTTTTTTCAGTATTATACCTTGAAATCTAGTTTTCCTGTTTTCCAGAGTTAAGAAGTTTAACTGAGAGAGAAAATATATTTTCAAAGTATTTCCTTGCATCTCTTAAAGTAAATGTAAATTTCAAAAAAATTCACATCTGTGATGATATGTAGGTTAAATTTCAGGTAAGGACCCGATGCAGTTTCAAGTCAGGTATGATTCTAAAATGGAAGCACAAAGGAGTAATCCAAAAAGCTGTGCATTTCCTGTTTTAAGATGAACTGTAAATTGCTTTGAAGCCTTATCAACATGAAAATTGTTTAATTTGTTTGCCTTGAATCTATGTTTGAGAAATACTGTAAAAAGCAATTAGTATTGGCATTTGCCTTCCCTGAAACAATATGTACTTTTGGATTTATTTAATAAATCCTTTTATGGAACATTTTTCATCAATTTAGTAACTAACATTTCTTCAGGACCAAGATAAGGAGACCTCAGGAGCTCTAGTAAAATATTTATGCATGCTAAATTTTTAAACATCATTTAGTGACAGCTTCAATAAAAATATGCCAACCACTTTTTCAAATAAAGAACAGAGTCATATATAAATGGACTTAGATGTTTTCTGCTAACAGTACTCTTGTACCCAGCAGATGTTATTTACACATTTTTAATACACTATTATTCATATATACTATAATTAAAATAAAGTTAATTTCTATTGAAGAATGATGAAAATAACATGTACAACAATATTCTGTATGCATATTTATATACATTTATTTTATATATATATATATACACACACACACACACATTTGGACATAAATAACTAAACAATTCTAACAGTTCCACAAAGCCGTTTTCCTTGGACTTGAAATCACTCTTTCAGTTCAAGATACTATATTATCTGCAATGTATAAACACAATGGTCATCAAATCATATATATATATATATATATAGGATAGAGATATAGATAGATATAGATATAAATATGAAATATGTATATAATAGCAAGGACTGCAGCCTTATTTTAGGGCAAATTAAAAAGCCGCACAGCAAGCACAGTGGATAAATCTAGAAAAATGTTATTCTCAGTTCCTTCCTGTGATGTCATCTGAGCTAAGCCCTATGTCGACAAACAGGGACGTTTCCTTATTACTCTAAGGGGGACACGGATACCTAAAGAGTCAGATCCTTCCCAAAAACAATGCAGCGCCTCTAGCACTTGTACTGGACTTTGAGCCTGTGGCTGGAAAGGAACAGTCACACAAATCACCAAATATATCACACCAAACCCAGTAGTTTCACGCCACCTTTTGAACCATGTTTACCAAATTTCATCATGGCAAGTGTCCTTGTCAAGCATTTTGTTTCAAAACTGGAGACATTTCAAGCTCTGCAAATGTATAAGCCTTCTGCAAAACACCATCTCCTTGCTCACTGTGCTCTCCCAGATTTCCTATTTGCTTTGGGTACAGTGTGTTCAATTTGCTCTACTGACAACTAGCTACCTCTGAACTGTTTCCCTCCCATTTGATACCATGACCTGAAAACAGATAAAAGGGATCTAGCTGGCAGTTGTACAACTTGACCAGGAAGGTTTTGGGTGATAGGCATTCTTAATAGTGGAATCTTCCCTTACACACTCTCCTGCTTAGTCTCCAAAACATGGGATTGTAGAATTTGGTATCAGGAGCAGCTTTTTTGGCAAGAGATATTTTCCCCTCATGACAAAATGCCACAGTTGCAAACCACAAACCTCCCTTTAAAAGGCCTGTGAATTTTAAAAGATGTAATTCTCCATTTGCAAGGGTCTCCAGTCCCTTACACAACTCTTAACGGCTCTTTGTTGTCTCAGCTTTTGTGACAGGTTAGGTCATTTGTGAGGCAAAGCATGTGAAGGGAGTCTTGTCACTAGGGTATAGATCTAGATGTGTGACTCTCAGAAGAAGAACATTGCTTTTTCGTTTTTGTTTTTGGTTTGTTTTTTTTTTAGACAGGAGTAGGAGTAACTAACACTTCATAGTGTTACATATAGTGATAGTGATCCCTAATACTCAGCTAAATATTTTATACTGGAATAAAAGTGAGGTTGAGATGGTAATAAACCAACTTATAAGAACAGAACTAGATAAAACAATGTTTTGTTTGATTGTAGAAGTGTACCTAGAGGAATTTAAAATAGATTCACAACAAATTAATGTAAAAATGCAACCACTGCTGGGCTTTTCTAAACACCGGAGGAATCGCTAAAATTCTCTGCAGTTACACATACCTAATGGAAATGCCAGAGAATGTAGGTTATCAATTAAGGGTAAATCATCACTGAAATTGCACCAGTACAGAACTCTGATAACTTGAGGAGGTCACACAAATATTTGTCAGGATGGGAAATTGTTACTTTAAAATGGGCATTCCTATCCCTTGCATCAGGTTTAATTATATTCATAGATTCCCTGAGTTTAAAGCCAGAAGGAACCTTTTTGATCAGCTAATCTGACTTAATATACAGAGCAGAGATCTTTAAATTTTTCCACTTTAACTTGCACTTCACTAACACGTATCTTCTACAAAGACTGATGGTAGTCTTGAACTGAAATCCTCAAGAGACACTGAAATCAGCAATCATTTTGGTAGTTTGTTCCAGGAGTTAATGAACTCTCTTCATTTTTAGTTTTAATTTGTCTGGCATGATCTATTAAGAATTGTTGTCTTCTCCTGTTGGACTAGAGGGTCCTTTGTATTCAACTTTCTGCCCCACACTTACACAGTGTAACCAAGTTAACTCCCAAAATTCTTTTCAATAAACTACACAGACTGATCTCATCATATCTCTTGCTGTCAAACATTTTCTTTAATTCTCTGTATTGCTGCTGGTGTCCACTTTAAAATGCAAACATCAGTACTATATAAAACATTTTACTATTATCCTACCCATCTGCAAGGATAAATATTGCTATTCCTACTTACTAGTCTCTATTTACACCTCCAACATGATACTATTCATTACAGCTCCATTTTGGGAGCTATTGCTGAGTTATTTATGGATCGGAACACTTTCTGAGCCACTGTTTTTAGAATGCAGTAGATGTGGTTTATATTTCTTATGGTTAGGTATATAACTTTAGATTTGTTTTTTTAAAACATTTTTCTAGTTATTTCAGTTCATCAAATTTTTAATTTTATTATATATGACTTTTTTTTTCATTTCCATACTTGCCATTGTGTCAATCCTTAAGTCAGTCAGAGTTGTTATCTCTATGAGTTGTATATACAAGCACATCTTTAGGTTGCATCTGGAAAGATGCCAGATAACACATTTTGAGATCTATCAGCTAATTCTTAATCTATTTAACCTGTTTGTTTTGGTGATACTGTAATAGTGCTACTTTCCATAAGAAAAATGCTCTTTCTTCATAAGAATTATGAGATGATATGCAAAACATAAACAAAAGCTTCCCAAAAGATTTAGAATTATATCTAGAAGAGGTCTTTTAGGTGTCTACAGCAAAGCATAGCATGAATTAAAAGGACTGCAATGAAAAGTACCTGCTTGCTTATATGGCAACCTGTGTGAACAGAGAGATGCATAGTATTACTTGATTTTACAGCTCTTGACCCTGTATAGCTCCACTTTGGCACATGCCTAGTACTATGTCAGTATAAGCAGGTGAGCATTTCTTATAGCTAAACCTCCATGAGATCTAGAAATAAGTGTGGATTTCAGATGTCTGCTGTATAGATGGTTTTATCCAAGCCATTCATCTTCCCTTCAAGAGTAAAATAGGAAACATTTAGAAAACAGTTTATCTAAGCTACTTCAGGAGTCAGCTCTAGGATGAGATGTTCTTTTTTTTCTATTCAATAGTGATTGGATTGATTCAGTCATACATAGGCATCTACATTTAGTTATGAGGAATCACTCTCTAGCTGCTACACTGCCTAAAAATCCCTGAGAGCTCTGATGCAATACCCATATTCTAAGTATGTTTAAAACAGGGTGATGAAAATGTTTATTTAAACAAGGTCATGTTCTCATATCTATGTTTGATAATAGCTCATAATCTAGAGGATTACACCAACGGAAGCAGTCAAAACTGTTTCAGTCCCATTCTCAGCCTGATAGAGGGCATATGTCTCCATATCTAAGATTTTTCCCTCAAAATGTGTTAGCTGTGAAATATGATTTCCTCCAGACTTCGATTTCTTGGACAATATTTTGGATTTTGATAAGCTCATGTACTTCCTCTCTGTTCCCCAGTTCTTGACAGCCAAGCGACTGGACATATGGATATATCCTCATGTGATATAGGATGGCAACAATACATGATGCCTAGTAAATGCAAATCTCCAACTTGAAAGTAACCCAGAAAAAGTAATTAGAGCTAAACAACGGAAAAATTTTGTCAATCAAACAGATAAAAATATACACAAAAATCCAATTCACCATAGTTCCAAACTTAATTGTGCAAGCTGTTAAAACACTTGCAAAATATTGGTAAACTAAACTCCATTTTACTTTTTATAGCCTCTGCTTTGCTGTGCACACGCTTGTTAGTTCATTTACATAGTAATGAGTCTCAGAGACATAAAGCTTTTCATTTTCACTGAATACAACTTACAAGCTTTATGCATGCTGAATTGGAAAGAGAAAGACTTCTGAAAAAAAGAAAAAAAAGAAAAAAGTTTTATAGCTCTGTGATATATTGAAACAGAATTTCAATTAAATCTGAAATTTCCTGGGTATTTATAGGGAGAAGACCATGTATTTCTGCTATAGCTAAATAAACCCTTTATTGAAATGGTAGTGTTTCCATATTGTGATTTGGAGAGTCCAGAAAGTTACCACATCATTGAAAATCTAGAAATGTAAACCTAGCTCCTGTTATGGAGAAGATATGCTCATACATGTTGTCCTAGGGAAAACATCCCAAAACATTTTAAACTTCTTTAGGAAGAAATAAGCGATTCCTCTGTGAGAAAGAAGACAGCCAGTAAAGGGTGTCCTCATGTTCTTCTCCACTGACGCTGTCCTGACTGATGGAATCTACCAGCAATGCAGAACAGAGTAGGGGAAGAAAACTTTCTTTTGCTGTCCTGCTGGAAGTGTTCAATCCAGTATATATTAGTTAGGCCAACTTTACAATTGTGCTTATTGAACATGACTTCAAAGCATTTTAAAATATTATATATATTATATTTCTAGATTGCTAATTCTAGCATATTTTAATGAAGATGTGAATACATAAATATGTATTTTATATATATATATGAATATATTTGCCTTTGGGGTTAATTTTTTTTTTCTTTGCAATGAATTTTATTTAAGATTTGTTTAAAATAATTTCTGGAATTCTTAACACGTACATCTACTTTAAAAATAGAAATGTAGAGTTACAGATTGTGTTTCTAGATAGATCAAGCACATTAAACTTATACTTGCATTGATGGATTTACATACTTCTAATACATCAAGGCTTTTTAACAGAATGAAGTTTCAAGCAAGGTAATTTTAGAAGCTTACCAGGTATATGTTTTTACAAATAAGGACAAAGTTAAGTAGATGCAAAGAACACTTCCTACATTATTTTTACTGAGTTAGAATCACACTGTGGTGATGTTGGTATGTTACATTACACTATGGTTTCAATTTTACAATTACTCCTAAATTCACATTTGATAAAACCTCATCCTAAAAACACTCAAAAGGAATGCTGCAAATGACCACATGATGGCTTTCATAACTGAATAAAATAATGAAGGAATATAAAATACCCTAAACATTCATCATAATTGCTTATTCTATTTATGGCTATGTCTTTCTTACCAATTTTGACATTTTCGTCTAACTAGATATGCAATTTTTCATAGTAGTATTTAAAATAAAATTATGCTATCTAGTAAAATGAAATCATAGCTTCCAAGATTGTGATGGCTTGTGTCATGGTAATAATACATACATTTTAATGAGCAAGCATCTTTGCATGTATAATACATATTTGACTCTGCATTATTAGCATTATCAGTATAAAGGTATGAATACCATTCATTTAAATACTCAGAGCAACCAGGGCAAACTTTTATAATAGGGTATACATGTTCTGCTGTCACACAGACTTTTATTCTCAAAGTGCACTGTGGAGCCCAACAGTCATTTCTGTCACCAAACATCTTTGAAGAAATCTGCTTTTTTTAACCTTTGGGACAGTCACAAGTGAGGTCCTCAGGTGGACAGCAACATTTATGTTAGTTTGACTCACCCCAATAGAAGATTTTTTTTCAAGCCAACATTTCTGTAGAAGAAAAAACTGTTATACAGAAAACAGTCTATTCAAAGGTTTGCTCATGTTGCCGTTCTTTCTATCAATGCTATATTGAAGTTAACATTATATATTACCCCAAAAAATATTTTTCAAAATTAATAGAAGGTCTAAATTTAAGCAAAGGTTTCTACAGAGAAAGTTTGTATAGAAAAACTTATAAATTAATTAATTAAGTGTAAAAAAGAACTTTAATTGCTGATAGAAATGGTACTATTATCAATACCATATAGGAAGATAATGATGGATCAATAGTAGTAAAAAACTCCACATGACCATAAAGAAAGTTTGAGACAGATGAGCCCAGAAACCTAACTTCATAATTCTATCACAAATAACAGGGATGTTGATTGTGTTACTGGAATGAGAAAGGATGTATGTACTTAAACACCTGTGATTTCCATATTCAATTGAGTCATAATTTATTATAGCCAAAGAAATGTATATCCATTTCTATTAACAGTCTATGCTCACTAGTAGCTTAGGTCATGATGTTAGCCCTCATATGAGTCTTTATAAACTTTCCTATTAAAGCTAAAATAATTCCTCCTTTGGGTAATTGCTTATTTTAACTATCACACAACAAGTTCAGTCAGGCGGTGGCTTGTTTTGCAGATTCCAAAACACAATATGCATTTATGTTTTGCCTGCCTGCCTGCCTTCTTTCCTTCCTTCCTTTCCTCACCCCCCTTTTCAGGAAAACAATTTAAGTGTCCTAATCCCTTTCAGTAATAAATACATTGGCTGGAGTCCTCCAAAGTAAAAACAATGTTCAATTTATTCTGCTGAATGTTACAATATGCAAAGTTAAATATTTCCAATGGGAGTTCTTATGAGAGATGTACACCAGAATAATGATTGGTTTAATAGATTTAGGTCATCAGCTAGGTTCAAATCTCTGGCCTGGGGCTATGAGACAGCTTAAGGTCATCTCAGTTTAGTACCTATTAGTTCAGCTACTGAGTTACTTGTAATGGGCAGAGAGACAGATGTCTCAGATTTTGTAGAAAAATTTATTCTTATTGAAAATAATATTTACATAGAAAACATTGGTTTCAACAAACTGCCGTATTCCTAATAAAAGGGGGTGGGGGCAGTGTGTGAAAGAAGCAGAAAATTGTGAAACAGATCTGATCACAATCTGGGCTCCAAACAGAAAACACAGTTTGTACACCAAATAGAACATTAATCTAGCAGGACTTACAGCAATCCTACTGGCAAAGGACCAACTTTCATATGAACTCTGTCCCAGGCTGACTACTTCTTTGAATCTAATTGAAAAACAGTATTACCTCTCATTTACGGTCAGACTCAATGATCTTAAGGGTCTTTTCTAACACAAATGATTCTATGATTTGTTAAAACCTGAGGTTATATTAAATAATCAGAAACTTGGTTAAAGTAGAAAAATTCCTAGAAAACTAAAAACACCATGCAAAAAAATACATGCATGACAAAAACAGAGGTGGAAAACCTTTCAAAAAATATAGGAACGGTAGAAACTTCAGTATTTTGTAGGGTAAGTAAGTAACACTATCAACACAACACAGAATTCCTACACATGACGTACCAGACCTGTAGAGGAACGAAGCTGGGTTAATTATCATTACTAATATACAACTGTGGGCTGGCTTCAGGGGCGGTGGGTTGGCCGATTTAGATAAGGTGCAGGTGTGGCTGGTTAAGTAAGTGGTTGAGAGTCAGTGAAGAGAGAACAGCTGAGGAAGAGAGAGAGGAAAAAGCAAAAGAAGGGAAAGTGTGCCCTGGGTGAGGCGAGGAGAAGGCAGCAGAGGGACTGTATGAAGAGTATGCTGGTATGAGATGGTAAAAGACCTTGTAGCTTGATAGTTTGGAGAATGCTGCAACACAGAACTAGTTAGGAAGTAGTGCTAACATTTTATTATTAACTCAAATGCTGTAGGCTAGAAAAAAATCAAATATATTTAGGTAAACAAGTTTCATAGCCATTACTAACATTGCTGCAACTGGATAGATGTAAAGTTTATTATACATGTGGATATGTACACATATATGTGTGTACACTTTTTTTGCTTTTACTATTGCTATGCGTATTGAGTTTACCTGGCAAAGCTTTGGTAGCGGGGGGCTACAGGGGTGGCTTGTGTGAGGAGCTGCTGGCAGCTTCCCCCATGGCGACGGTGGCAGCGCCTGGGGGTAACGTATTTCAGAAGGGGGGAAAACCTGCGCAATAAATTGCAGCTGGAGAGAGGGGTGAGACTGTGTGAGAGCAGCAGCCCTGGCGGCACCCAGGGCAGGAGGAGGCCGGGGGGCTCCAGGCGCCGGAGCAGAGACCCCCCTGGCAGCCCGAGGTGCAGCCCCCGGTGCGGCAGGCTGTGCCCCCAGCCCACGGAGCCCCCGGGGGAGCAGACACCCCCCCGCAGCCCGCGGAGGGCCCCACGCCGGGGCAGGGGGTGCCCGAGGGAGGCTGTGACCCGTGGGCAGCCCACGCTGGGGCAGCTCCTGGCAGGGCCCGTGGCCCCGCGGGGAGAGGAGCCCGGGCTGGGGCCGGGCTGCGGGCAGGGCTGGGGACCCCGCGGGGACCCCCGGGGAGCAGCCTGGGCCTGAGGGGCTGCGCCCCACGGGGGGACCCACGCTGGGGCAGGGTGTGAGGAGCTGCAGCCGTGGGAAGGACCCATGCTGGAGAAGCTCATGGAGAACTGTCTCCTGTGCGAGGGACCCCACGCTGGGGCAGAGGAAGAGAATGAGGAAGCAGCAGCAGCAGAGATGTGGGATGAACTAACCACAACCTCCATTCCCCATCCCCTTACACTGCTCAGGGGGAGGAGGTAGAGAAATTGAGAGTGAAGTTGAGCCCAGGAAGAAGGGAAGGATGGGGCAGAAGGTGGTTTAATATTTGGTTTTATTTCTCATTATCTTACTCTGATTTCACTTAGTAATAAATTAAATTAATTTCCCTAAGCTGAGTCTGTTTTGCCCACAAAGGTAACTAGCGAGTGACCTCCCTGTCCCTATCTCAACCCATTAGCCTTTAATCACAGTTTTTTCTCTCCCCCTGTCCAGTTAAGGAGGGGACTGATAAAAGCAGCTCAGTGGGCTTGTGGCATTCAGCCAAGAATCAACCCACCACACTATGTAACCTGAATTTCCAGAGATCTTGAGAAATCTGATCGCTCTAAAAATACATACATGATCAAGAATGTATTAATTCTATCTTAACCCACACTTGGAAAAACACAAGATAACATGTTTTAAAATCTGCTTTATTTGCACCTTTTTTTGTGTGTGTGTATAAAGCTAGCATATCCTGATAGATGTTCCACAGATGATATGGTTATCTGAAAATGTATGTCTAACAAGAACAACATGCTATCTAATAAAAAATACACTAATGGATGGACTGTCAACAGAATGGATGAATTATCAAAGAAAATAGGAAGCTTCTATGGAAAAACAAATTAACTTTGTTAAGAATTGCATAACTAGGGGAAAGTCATCAGCATTGTCCAAAAGTAAAAACACAGGTGGATCCACCTGTACATTAAGAAAGTAACAGGATTTATCAGACTTTGGCAAACTCCACTGAGTTGTGCAGATTCCCCCTTTCCTTGGCAATGAAATGCGCAGAATAGATCATTCTGAGCTGCGGCCAGTTAGATAAGTTTTGTATTATTATCATTAAAATAAATTATGATGCAGTATCTGACAGGAAGACCTGTTGATTGTGTTTGGCTCAACCTTAGGAAGAAAACAGGTCAGAGAATCAATAATGGAAGAAACAATTCTTTAATTTTATCCTCGCAAGTAATTAAAATTCTTTAATTTTATCCTTGCAAAGATTGTTTTAGCATTTTCAGGTTTGGTGCATTCTGAAATCATGACCAGGATACATTTAAACTTTAACATTACTTTCTATATATGAAAGCCTTAAAAAATCCACCATAGCTTTACTTCAAAAAGGCAAACTGCATACAAAGTTAGGAAGTCTGTTAAAAGGGAGTTAAAAGGAACTGTTAAAAGCATTAACAATCAGTAGAAATGCAGGACCCAAAATTTATTTCAAATCTCTCTTATACTTGTGTCAACAATGTCTATTATCTCAGGAAAAAAAATCACATGAGCAGTTTAACAACTGCATAAAGAAGCATGTTAGAAATAAGAACTCCTTTTGCAACCAGGTGAAGAAAACAAAGTTTAAACTCTAGCTAAGTTCAGTTGCTATTCACCTGAGAGTGCTTAAGAAATTAGTGACATTTACAAACACTTAATTTGCTATATCACCTCTTGGTTAAATTGTTCTCAGGCCCAAGGTAAGAAATGTAACAATTTTTTTAAAACAGAGCTCTTAATGATATCCATGCATCAACAGACCAATAAACATGACACATATTATTACTAGTCAAATTAGGAGAAATTGTAATACAGACTACAGTTAGCAAATATGTGGATAGATATTGATGCAGCAAAGATGAATCCCATAACTTTTGTAGAAAAAGATTTTAGCTGAAGTGCTAAACAAGAATGTATATAAAATGACTAGATTCCTGTTGTTTATTTATACAATGAAAAGACTTAACAGGACTTCTTATAGACACTAACCTGTCATGAAAATAATGAAATTCAGAGGGAAGGTGATTTTATGGGTTCATAATTGATTTTAAAGAAGAATACAAAGACAGAAGTAAGCAGTTAATTTTGACATGAATGAGTTCCACAGAAATCAGTTCTAAAACATCTACAGCTCAAAATATGCATATGCAAAAGTTAGTAAAAGCGAAACTTGATTATGAAAAGTTGGAGAAGGATCTGAGAATACTAAATAACCAGATAACAAAATTACATTAACAGAACCAGAGAATATTAACAGAGTATCTTTTGTGCCCTTACAACTTCCTGTCTTCTCCTTTGTTCATTGTTGTTGTTATTGTTTGGAAGCCATAATTTTCTTTCAGGAAAAAAAATGCTTTTTTTCAGGCTAAAAACTTTGAATTAAATTTTCAAGGAAGGTGGTGTAGTGGAAAAGGTTTTCCAGCAAGCTTAATTCTTTCTCACTTATTGTCTTTATTTTGTGGTGGGGTTGTTGGGTTTGGTTTTTTCCTTTTTATCTCTAAGATACTAGTTTTACTTTGTTATGATTGTTTTCATTTTGTTTGTTATACAAATAAAGCCTATGTAAAGCTCCACTTGCTTCATTTCCATTTTCTGGAATAAAATTGTCTTTCTAGACTGAAAAGATGGCATTTCATTGAGGTTGGGGGGCTGGTCCCAACTGCAGGAGTACATGCTAGGAAACTGGTTTAGCCGACATGGGGAAGCTACATCCCAGTGCCAGAAGCAAACGAGATGTGACTCTAGAGCCTATTGACCAGGACATGGAACTGAAGAGCTGGGGTCTTTATGTGCTCCCTCCCTCCCTCCCTCCCTCCCTCCCTCCCTCCCTCCCCCTCTCTCTCCCTCCCCCTCTCTCTCCCTCCCCCTCTCTCTCCCTCCCCCTCTCTCTCCCTCCCCCTCTCTCTCCCTCCCCCTCTCTCTCCCTCCCCCTCTCTCTCCCTCCCCCTCTCTCTCCCTCCCCCTCTCTCTCCCTCCCCCTCTCTCTCCCTCCCCCTCTCTCTCCCTCCCCCTCTCTCCCTCCCTCCCTCTCCCCCTCCCTCTCTCCCTGAGTTCTACATCAATTTCTGTAAAAGAGCAGAAATCCAGTGAGTTGAAGGACTGTGCCATTACCTTTGGTCTGTTGATCTGCTTGTCCATCACGGCTCCCGGGAGGAGTGAGATGTATGTTTGAATCTCCTTGGGTTGAGGAGGGCACATAATCCTGCACTCTCCCTTTTCAGTGCCTAAGGCATTCCCTGAAAGCTTATGGATATTTCTAGCAAAACGTAGATACAGACTTCATACGTTAGGTAATACTCAAGGATGATGATATCCAGACAGAAGTGTGCCAAGTGCCTAAACTACCTTTTCATAGCACTTTAGACATCTAGTGGATTTAACTCAGCTGAGTCAAAACCTGCTATTCTTGTCATCACCTAAAGAAGAAATCTGAAAGAGTATGATTGATGTTTCCTCTCCTATAGTATTTTGTTTTGTAAACAAAACCCTTGGCTGTGTTTTGATTCCTGTCTCCAATACAGCAGCAGTTGTTAGTAATTCTAGATCCAGATGTTTATCTGGTGTAAATCGGTACATGGCTTTGCAGAAACATGGTGATCTACATACCCTGAGGTTTTTACCTTCCTTGGGCTATCTCTCAGAATTATGCGAGAAATGAAGAACAGAAAACAGCAGAGAAACAAAAATCTTAGTGCAAGAGGGAAAGAGCGAAAAGGATTTGGCGGCTGAGATGACTCACTAAGAACTTCTATCAGTGCATTGATTCAGTCTTTGTAAATTGTGGAGATATAATCAGTGACTATAAAGGATTTGTTTTCCTTTAATTTACACAATATATTTATCATCCTAAAGCCATTCAGACAGAGATGCCTTACAGGCTTATATGGGGACTGAGAAGGGAAGATACCAATGTCATTTTCACAATATTTTTTTTAATTAAGATTTTCTACAAATGGCATGTAAACCATTAACACTTTTCAGCACACAAGACACGAACAGGGTCCTGAACCTGCTGAAACACTTGGAAAGCATTTTAGAAAAGCAGAAAATTTTAATTATTAAAAGGTTACATGGGTGGTTCTGCTCTGTTTGTCCATAACAGTCTCAATATGGCATGATTGTCTTTGCATTCTAACACCCAGCAGCAGCAGCAAACTGTGCCGCTAACACACTAAACCAGGGTGTTTTCCAGCAGTCAGCTAATTGGAAAATTGTAATAAAGCGTAAAGCATGTATTATGGCCCCATATGATTCCAGCTTATGCCAGCATGTCTCTTGCTGCTTCCTGATTTGTTATATTTCTCTTTCCACAGCCATTGGTATTCATAAACTGATCTCATGCATACTGGCATTTTAGTCAGTGTGAACGTCCTTTTACATGAAATGAACACAGTATTTCATGGCTAATCATCTTTCTTTTTATATGCTGTACTGTTAATGTATGTTTCAATGATTATAGAATGCCCAATCACAATGATAAAGGGTAGAACCACATAGACTGTAATTTATAGAAGCTACATTACCATGTGGAAAAAACCACTCAGTACCCTGTGCTGTGTTATCTGTTACCATGACTGCCCTCACAATAGCTGTTTGGTTGCAATTTTTTAACTCTGGAAGCTTAAACTTAAGCATTATCATTCCAGTATTCCCTGATGAAGGAAATGAGAATCCAAATGAAGAATTCTCAAGTCACAGCTACAGAAGAAGTTATCCTTTCAGGATAAAATACAGTAACTATTTTATAGCACTCAGCAGGAATTTATGTAGGCAAAATGCAGCATAAAGGAGCAAAATAATGAGCCAGAGATGAAATTTATCCAGAACTGAATTTAACACCTTCCACTGACAGAGAGAGATGAGGCTGTACCAGACCACAAATTATATACCTTTTTTATCGTATGATTTTGAACTGACTCAGGGGAAGCTGCTACTTACCATGATATCAAATCTACTTCCAGCTGCAACTAGCTGTTACTCAGATTTCTAAACTCAGAGTGAAGTACTGACCCAGCCATGGCCTTCCTAGCTTATAAAAGCTGAAGACTACAGTGTATGGCACTGCAGCTATAGCTTGCTGACTTTACTACTCAATAGCCAAGTCAATTTTTTTCCATATCATTCCATTTGGTTTGAACTAATCCATCTTGCTTAGATTCAGTAAATGCCCTGTGTTGTGTCCAGCCTTTTCTACACTAGTCCAGAGATTTGTACTTTTAAATATCAGATGAAATACTTTTGAACTGCTTACACATGATCTTCAAGAACAGCTTCTTCACCTTTGTTCACATCCTTATCTAATTTTACTGACCTTGAGAGCATGGGCATGTCGATCTGCTTAATCAAGAATTGGCAAATATTACAAACGACACAGACCCCAAATGTACTAAATCTATCCCATTGACATCTTATTCACTTTCCTATACTGAAAAGCAATGAAGCTTGAAAATAGCCTTGAAGAAATTGCACAAGTGATAGGAAGCTGGTGTTACTACTATTCATTTTGGCATATTGTATAGGAAATAATATTGATTTGTGTACCACAATTATGAAAAAGGTTGCCTTTCGCTCAGAAAATACTTAGAATTTGTGACAACAAAAGAAGAGACTTCACTTCTGCTGGGGTTATGGCACTGCAACTTTACAGCAAATTTGACATCTTTATGTCAAAATCATTTTGATACATTTTGCATTTCCAAATTATGGGAAGGTTTCACAAAACTTTACTGAGTAAGGAAAACATTACCACCATTTTTTAAGAACTTAGCATGAAAATACATAAGGCACATGGAAACTTGATAAGACCAAATCTCATTCAAGCAGCCGTTTCACTCAATTATCTTCCCTGGCCTTATAGTCATGAAGTACTCTGGATCTACTAAAATCTAATTTAGGTTTAGTGCAGTGTATAGTACCACCATACTGAGAAATCTATAGCATAGAGTAATAAAGATATATACAGTGCAATGTAACTCTTGTTTGTAATGCAGAAATGTGAGTACCATGCAACTCATAGTTTGTGCTTTTCCATGCATACACTTTTATTGGAAGACAGCCTGAAGAGTCATAGTTTTCACTTACTGCGAACTTCAATGGAAGCTGAATATGTTTATGCCAATTTTGAATTAAGTTCTCCATCTCCATTTTAAAGCAATTAACATGCTTTTGTGCTATTCTATTAGTGGCAAAATCAATCAAAGAAGCTTTTCATTCTTTTCCCTTTTCTTAAGCCAGAGACATTCTCCACAAGGAAAACAAAAAGAGGTTCCATCTCTTTTGTTTTGATTTCTTTCTTTCATAGGCTGTTCATTGTCCACTCTAAAGTTCTTTTGTTTTTTCTGTGTGAAATCGACATGGTTTTGCTCCAAGGAAGCTGAACTGAATTCTGCTTCCTCAGTGAAAGGCAGTCAATAATTGCTTTCTACTAAAAAGAAGAGTAATACCTCCGCTACTCTTCACAAAGAAAATTAAAAATAATGGAAATGTTTTCCCTTAGTTATTTTGATTATGATGATTTATCACATATAGCCAGAAAATCTCACTAAATATGTAGACAGAACTGTTCAATATAGACATTTCACAGTAACCTTTACCTGGTGAATGTCAAAACCAGCACCTCAGTGTCTAGGATGGACTAAAGTAGAAGCAGGTACCTAAAAACACAAGCTTATATTCTGACTGATGCTCCACTGGTACCTCAGATTTGGTCTTGCCACTCTCTGTATTCCTAACAGTACATAAGCAAACACGAGTCAGTTTTAGCCAGCACAAATCCTTACCTAAGCCTGGGTAGTCTGGAGTTTCCTCTTTTTATGTTCCTGTGTGGCTTAGCCTCAGAAAAAACCTAATCAGTAGACTCCCACACAGCTTTCTTTCTAAACTTGATGATTGGCATGTATAACAACTCAGTGATTAGATGACACCCTGTAATGAAACTAAATCCCCTCCCATTTTCCGTTGCCTAAAGGTAGGCAAATATCTCTCCCACCTGACAGGGAGTCTGTTGCTTTACAGGAACTGGTTAGTGTCTGTTGGCTCAGATTAAGAGACTGAAAAGTTTTTGAAACAATGACCATAAATCAGACTTCTCATAATCGTTATACTAGAGAATCCCACGTATCTTGCCCATTGTTTCAAGAACATACATACCTGCCTGAACAATTAACAGCTCCAAGTCCTTGTGAGGAAGAGTGGAAAGGACCTTTTTTGACCAAGAACATAGAAGAAGCCTTTCCTGGAGAAGGCATTTGCCCCCGGAATGGGATGAATTTTAAGGCACTCACTGTCATCAAGTCTACCCTTACATGCATGGCTAGCACTGGGAAACTCACTCGATATTTTGGATATTTTGTTCTGTAACACCTAATTCTCATCCCGTACCGGGATTCCAGTAGCTTCATAATAATTTCTAGGTTTTTACCACGGACACTAAACCCCTAGAAGTTATAAATCAGGTAGCGTCGTGATGAATGCAATCCTCTATGCCATTTATTCCACGGGGTTTACAAATCCAAGGGACTATATGTGTTCTGGAGCACCATCTAGCGGTGTGTTCATGGTTTACAGATACACAGCTTTAGCACTCGACTGTCAAGGATCTTCATAACATTAAGAAGGATTTAAAACAAGATCTCCCATAGGCTGGCGAAAGTCTTTTCATTTCTGTTGATGCTAGAGAGCTGTGGGCTTCTTTTTTTTCCTGATTGTGCAAAGGAGTAAAGAACCGTGAGCTATTATGATATTTTGCTGATCTGTTTCTTGAATATCTATTTAGCTAAAACACTTTTTGTCTATTATTTTGGTTTTAGGGAAAATTGAAAATGGTTTAAAGTTTTTCTCCAAGCACAAAAAGCAAAATAAAAAATAAAAGACAGTATAAATGGGAGACTTTATACCTGGAAGTGGAAATTAAGATAGGGAAAACCTTGCCCTGAGAAATCATCACTTGAAATCCATAAACTGAGTTTATGACTGGGATACAAAAACTTTTGAACCCATGACTAAAATCAGCATTTTAAACTGATCTAAGACTTAATTTATATACATTTCCAGGTACTTTTGCAGAGAAAAAAGGGTAACATTTCAAACAAGTTGTTAATAGCTCAACTACAGTCTTGTAAAGTTGTTTACAATCAATGAAGTAGGATACACCATCTCATTTAGTTTATGGTGGTTCTACAGAGATGTTTTTCTGCATTATTTTTCTTCATTGTATGTGGGGCATGGTTCTTTCCTTGCAAGGTACAGACTAGTTTTAGCTTCTTAAAATGGCTTACACTTTTAGAAAAAAATAATGCCCTTTTTCACAAAACAATACATGAAACAAAAGTAACATTTCTATTTTTCTTTTCTTTATCTTCTTAAATATTCAATATTTAAGTTACCATAGGTTTACATTGTTTATAACTTAAAAAAAGACACACCTGGGAAAAATGGTGACTATATGAACTATGTAACTGCTGTCTTGAATGACACTAAGCACTTGATTTACTTTTCTTCTTTTTATTTTCCATCAGTTTTCTACTATCCTTGAATAGTAAATTTTGCATACCGACATATTCTTCTTGTAAAATCTATAGGTAAATTAAAAATACTAGCAAAACATTAGGGGAACAAAACCTTCCAAAAAATCAAATTATTTTATTTTACAAGGCACCAGCTTTCAAGAAACAACATATTCTAAACACAACCGTTTAGCACATTTAGGATTTGCTGTAGGATCTTCTAGAAATGGCGTCTAGGAAGAACAGCAAATAAAACCTCCAAAGCTTCTTGGTTTTTCCTTTTATTTAAGCTTTCTTTTGGAAGGGAAAAATATAGTTGGGAGTTCATCAGAACACGTCATCATGATAATATGCTAAACGATGATTTATAGCAAGAATAATATTTTGATTTTAGTATTCTAATAGTATATCTGGATACAGTAATTTGTCTGCATAAATGAATGGGAGTCCTTTCATGATCCTAAAATAACCTTTATATCCTTATTTTCCAAAGCAGAAAAAGAGGAACAACAATTTCTCTCTGGAATACCATATAAAGCTCCCTTGTAGGGAAAAACATCTATACAGAAAGGGGGCACTATATTTTGGAGCAAAGGGCAAAAGTTGGAAGGAAAATATGTCTACCAAATATATCTTATTTTTTTAAAATATTTTCTGCTGCAAAGTTCTTTATTGGAAAATTATTTCCTTAGAAGAGCTTGCTAATGTGAGGAGAACAGAAGAGGGATGTTTCCTAGCACTCTATAGTATAATGATAACTGATGTGTAAAAGCTTATGATTTCCCTGCATCTTTTCTGGGGAAACAGCACAAGCTCTTTGGAGATTTCAGCATCAGTACCATGGGTGTTTAGAGGGGTATATGTGCTGGCCACAAGTGTCAGAATTTTAATTATTTTTGCACATATCTGCATTATGATTACATGTACACATAAACAACTGGTCCAACTGAGTGCTTTATTACTGAATATTATTTATTACCAAGCACAAAGACATTTTTCACTTTTACTTCTTTAGTATTTGGAGGTGTTTTGCTGATAAAACAAACTAAAGATTTAAGAGAGATGTCAATGAGGTTTTGCATGCCTTTGACCTTGCTAAAAATGAAGAACACACAAGTTTAATTTCAACACTCTTATCCTTATTGAAAATTGGTTGCATTCAACCAATTTTGGCTCTTTTGGAGGCTAATTCAATACCTGACAATAAATGTGTTCTCCTTGTGTTAAGGTTTTGCTGTTTGATGGAAAATATGAAGCCTCACATTATCTAACATGGCCTTTCATTTTAGCATATCCCAGTTTCAAGAGAACAGATACAAAGCTCTTCAGGTGCCTAAGTAGTTAGCAGCTTCTCCAGAGCTCACTGTCCTGAGTACTTGGTCTTAGCTAGTGGTCTCACTCTACCACTCTAGTTTTATCGTCACTGATTTTGTTAGGTTCTCCACTGCTCAAGAAAAAAAGCAAGCCTGTGAGGAAGACAGAATGGTGCATTGTTTGGCATGAAATGAGAGCTAAGGGGTGCCCCATTAAATGCTTAGGCAACACATATAAAATTAAACAAAAAAGTTCGTGTTTAGTCTATGAAACTTAAAGCTACAGGATATCAAGGAAATCAAAAGCATATATAAGTTCAAAAATTATTTTAAAAACTCCAGGAGGCTGTCAAGGACAGGTAGTTATTATGCCTGATAAGATGAAGAGACTGTGTATTGTTTCATACTTTTCTTTAAAGGATCACGTATTTTAAGAGGGAGAAAAAAAAGACTTTTCATTTGCCTGATATTGATTCTAACAAGAACTGTTATTAGTGGAAGAAACACTTAGCCATTTGTCTAGTATACAATCCATATGGAAACGTTTTTCCCTGTTAATGGTTTTGATGTTTGAGTACAATGACATCAGCGCGACACTGATCTGAGTAATTTCTATTGTATAGCAATGGCATCTGTCACTATGCACATCAGCTTTGGAAAGATTATTTCAGTTAGCCACTTTTAATCCACATAATAAATGTTAAAAGTAAGCATTAAAAAGCTTATTTAGTTATAGATTGATCCTTTATTAACATTCTCACTATTAGATCCATCCCTATTGCTAGAGAAATTAATCATTCCTTCCTGTTTTTCATGTTTCGTCTGCTTCAAGAGTACCTGACAATACATCTTTAGGGTAATTAGCTCTACTCAGATTCCTTGTTACTCTATTTCAACTTCAGCAAAGCATGAGGATTGAAATTGCATGTATTCCACTTCTTTGAACAGTTGTTACTGACAATTTTTTTATACCATTGATATTATTATTCCTTTGTGTGTCCAAACATGATGTTTTTTAGAAGCCTGGGGTACACTAATTAACTAATGGACAGAAATAGTGGCATCTTCAGTAAATACCTGTAAAGAGTTTCTCTGTGGAAAAGGTGGGTGGCTTCTGATCATTTCCTACAAAAAACAGTATATTAAACCCATGATACTTGTTATAAGAGGATTTGGGGGTTTAAAGTTGTACCCTTACAGTAAAATTCTTGCTAACTACAAGATTTAAATTTTCTATTAGAATGCAGACCAGTCAAAATTGAACTGTCTCCTGTGTTAAATAACTGGTTTTAGCAACATCAGAGCCCTATTACACAACAGATATTGGGTGCTCCAAGCTCCCTGCCATAAAGGCAGGAGCCTAAACCCTGTGCTCTGCATCCTGAACCAGAATGTCCAGCAGTTCCAACAGAGTAACCTGGAAGGTTTAAAGTGCTCTGGCTTCTTTAGAAAAACAAAAATAGCAGTTTCAGGAAACCCCAGCCCCAGGAAACATCATTTCAGTGCAAAAATTCTTGTTTCAATGATAGCTAAACAATGTTTCTTAGCCTGTGTTGCTTGTGAGATGTTTTTGTCATTTGGTTTTGGTGTAGAATGAATCCAGAACTTGACTTATCAGTGTTTTTGAAAATCAGTACTGCCAAGTTCAGACCAACTCCATTAGCAATTCTAAAATTACCAACCTCAGCATGTTCAGAAAATGGAAGACTAGAAGAGAAAATTCACTTCAGGAAAACCTGGAAAAGTTGACACACATAAAAAAATAGGCATGAAAAAGATTTTTTGCTTCATTATTCATTTCCAAAAATAAAATCTCAGAAAGGGTAAATTATTGTAACCATACTTCTCAATAGATACAAACTGGCAAGGGGGAAGTCAGTATTGTCTACATCTGGGGCTAATCCAAGAGCTATTAGTGAAAGTTAGAATAGTTCTATACAAAATGGACTACTTCTGCATGTAACAGCATCAGGATTCTCTTTTGAATATGTCACAGTCTAGACTTTCAATTTAAAATATTTTAGTCCTTCTGATCACTGATTCTCTTCTGAAGATGGAAGATCTTGTAGCATTGATGAATGGTATCTCAAGGACTATCCACTTTGGCTACCAATATGGCACTAGGAACTCGAATTTCTGATTCCTGCAATATGCATATAGATACAGACCTACATGTTAACCTATATCCATTGACATGAATATTTCTTTCTTATCATAAACGGTTCCACTGGCTTTAGTAAGACTCATATGACTAGCCCAACCCAATTCATTAAAGCTTAGAAGTCCAAAATAGCTATAGACATGAAAAAATAACCAATAAAGCGCCTCTGTCTGTTGCTTCTTTTATAACATCTACAAATTCTGAGCTTATTAAACTTAAATGAACCTAAAGGTTTTAGCTGCACTGTTCATTGGTCTTTCTCTGTGTGCCTTTGTGCCACAGCAGGAGAGTTGCATGCCCTTGCAATATTAATATTTCTGAACATCTGGCATCTCCTATATGAGTTCACAGAGTATTTGCAGTGAAAGCCTAAGGAAAAGAGAATGAAACTTCAGTTTAAAATAAATTATAAATTTCCACAAATAAATCTCAACTAGCAGCATCCTCTGTAATGTAACTGTTCCAATAACGTACCTATTTCTATTGGAGGTGTTTTAAAAGGTGAATTAAATTAATTGAACAGATAAACTCCAGCAGTGTGGAATGGTCCAGCAGAGAACATATGTCCCCATATAATCTTTACTTTCACTCTCACAACAAGATTACTGTGTTTACAAATTTTAAACCAGACTCTAAGGAGAGATTTGGAAATGACACACACAGCCACATATATACGCAGCCCTTCATCTCTGCCTTTGGGGATTTACACAGAAATATATAAATACATGTCATCTAATAGCACTGTAACTGTGTCAGCTCTTATTTATTGGCAGTTACAAATCAATAAAACCAAAGGTCAGAAATTTCTTCTCACAAACCAAAAAAAGAAACCAATTCTTATTTCAAATAAGAAAAGAAGTGCAATTCCCTTCTCATTAAAAGTCTGTTGAAAGGAAGAAAGGACAAAGGCCTGTTTCAGAAATGATTTTGTGCTTAATATTTAAAATGACATGTTTATTATAAGATTCAAAATGAACTTTTTTATTGTTCTCTGAATATGCTATTCCAGCATAGAAAACCTATGCACCCTAAAAGTAATTATAGATGTATCAAGCAAATATTTTTCTCCATTCTGTATTTTAATTAGTTTAGTGGGGTTTTTTTACTACTTTTCATGAAAATTTGTCATTGACCCATGAAGAGAAAACATTATTGAGTTCCCAGTGTCGATTACTTTCAGGATGATTATATTTAGAAACCCTCTTATTTCACCATAGTGGATTATACCTCTTGAACTCATTTGATTTCCTAAGAAAGTATGTAATTTCAAAAATACTATGGAAATTAGGGACTTTGGGTATGAACTTAGCCATTTTAATATTCACCTTAATCAAGATAAGAAGTGTAAGATATATTTTGTATATGTGAATTTTGAAAATACAGCAATAATTATTCTTGGTGCTGTATGTTTACTGTTTTGACTTTCAGTGGTTTCTTCTGTTTTGTTCTATGTAGTTTTAGCCTGTTTATCTGGCTGTAGTATATTCTTTTTATGTAAAACATGAGGCTCCTTTATACAAGGTGAAATCCTAGCGCAAACAGCTACATCTGTGCATGTTACAGAGTTAAAATGTTGTGATAGATCTTTAAATTTCTATTTTCAGTTAAAATTAAGGTGAATACCATTTGTCTACAAAGGGACTTGGGCAGTTACTATTTCTTGCAGGGAGTGAAACGTTTTAAAAAATAAACTCCCAAGTTCAGTGTTGCTAAATAGCTCACTCTCACCTAATTAATTGGAGCGGGGGTGGGGATCTCACCTAAAACAAGAATTCTGGATTGTAGAGTTAAATGGACTCTGCATCTGTCATACAGTTCCTTCAAATAAATAATACAGCCTGTAGTTTCATCTCCCTCATTGTCTCCCATCTACAGTCCCTTTTGATGAGTCATGCTCAGACTACTTGTCACTAGAATGCACTTTTAAAATACAGCACATCTCAGGCTTCATTTACTTGATTATGGAGTAAAGGAGAAGACCAGAGGGAAAATAGGGAAAGTGGTAGCTCATGGTTCTCAAACTTCAGTTTTACGGAACTAAAACTTAACCTCAGGAAAGTTATGTCATTCCTCCCAACAGAACATTTCTTTACTGCAGAAATTATGCAGTGGTTTACAGGCAAAAACACAGTAGTTCCTTTGCAAGACCTCACAAACAACCTCAGACACCAAACAGCACAATAAATTTTTCAGATCTCCATCAAGCAATTGAATTCTTTCTTCTGTACATATTCTGAATGCAAATCATCAGCTATCATTATTCCTTTTCTCTTTGAATGCTCTGATTAGCAGAAAAATGGCTAATTTTTCATTTGAATAATCATAAGACTTTACAGTTACTACCCTAACTGAACTAAGCAGGGGAAAGTTAGTCCTCCCAAAGCTATTGTTGCAAGCACTCTTTGCATGTGACCTGCTCTGCTTCAGGTAAAAACAGGTAAACCTCTGCTGCATCTCGGCTGCCTCCATTCATCACCTCTTGATGTAGCTGCAGCTGGCTGGGAAAGTCAGCTTTCCTTTCACAGGCAATTTCCAGAGTATACAGGAGCTGGAAGAAGATTGGTCTGAAATGAAGGGCCAAATGTGGAGCAGTACTCAGCAGTGGCAGACTGACCACAGATGAGATGTCCTAAAGATACCTCCCTGTGCCAGAGTATTTCTTCTATAGCTAGCCTGGGAAGTGTTTAAAAGAACACCACCTAGTAGAACCTCCTTTTCCAAGGAGAGGAGAAAAGCAATATAATCTAATGAATCTAGTAGAGCTGTATTTTATCTCCGTCTCACATATGCACAGGGAAAGTGAGGTGTAGGGCAGATACATTGATTGAATAATTTTAATTCCATATTTCTCATAAATATATTGAATTTTACATTATTTAGCTAAAGTAGAGACATTATAAATTTATGACTTTTATCAATCAAGTAGAATTATGGACATATCCCTTACAGTTAACTATCAGTTTTGTAGTTAAAGCACAGACTCAATAGATCCAACCTCACACAGATGTGTGTGAGAAAAACAGCAACCATTTCCAAATTACAGCATTTATTTTTCATAGATAAAATTGAATTTGATTAGGCTTTACAAGTAAATTGGTAGCTAATATAACATCACAGTAATGATAAGATTAGCCTCCTTGCAGAAATTCAGTAGGGCTTTTTTTATTATTTTTGAACCAGACAACACTATTGAAGTTGTTCTGGGTAAAAATTATATAGATACATATACACTTTGATATATAATTGTCTCAAATAAATGTATCAAATGTAGGAGAAGATGACCAGGAATTCATAGTTTCTTAGAACACAAAAGATAGGAGACTAGTTCAAAGGCAGCAGAATTAAAACAGGAAGAGATACATTTTTATATAAGCTGCAGCTGTATTATGGAACTCATTGCCACAGGACTTTTTAGCTGCCCTAAGTAGTAAAAGTCCTCGTAAAGGATGTAAACAAATTCATGGAATAAATTTCCATCAGTTATCCACCAAAGACCACCTACTGAATAGGTCTATCAAGACCTATGCAGATATTATATCTGGCATAAAAAGTCCTGGATTGCCAGAAGCTGCAGGGACAAGTCTGCTCTCATCCTATATCCATGAACTCCATAGTAACTTTTCAATAGAGATGCAAAGCTGGAGTAAGATGAACACTTTGGTGAGGTCCAGGCTAGCTGTTACTGTTTTCTTAACTTAGATTTAATTATTTAAATGTAGTTGAAATGTCAAGCTTCTTTTGAAGAGGATGTAGGAGAAAGACTTGATTGAACAAACAGTTGGAAAAAAAAATTTGTACCAGAACATGTGCTTTCAATGTTACAATAAAAATTTTCTTTTAAATAAGTCTGAAGAGTAGCTCTTTCCTCAGGCAATTCCACATCGAATGGTCTGTTACATGTGAATTCCATATTCCCTTATTTTAGTGAGGTTGAAATATACAGTCTTCTGTTTGATGTTCCTTTCTTCACACTGATTTTTTCCTTCCATTACACTCCATAGGACTAAAACGCAGATTAACTTTCTCTAATGTAATCATTGTCATTTCCTCTCAATTGTCTTCATCTGTTGAAAATACGAAAAAAGTTAATATCTTGTCCCTTTTATACTTGAGAAAATGGGAAAGCTGACTACATTTTGAAAGAGATGGCTCCTTGCTAATGGTTTGACTCAAAACCTTTCAGATGGGAGTCACTTTAGAAGAAAAAAAAAAAACCACAAGGCAAGAAGAAATTAAAAAAAGTGGAAGAGACTATCTAAAAAGAGAATTCTTTAAGCAAGGAAACAGTTACAATTTTTTTAAAATACTAGGTTTTCAAATAAAGAGTTTCAAGAGAGACATACAGCAGGGAATAGGGCTTTCCCTGAGCCCTACCTACATCCTACCAAACAAACCGCTGTAAATCTGACAGTTCACATCTTTTACCACATTTGTTGGATATTCTGGGAACACTTTAATATTACATGGTTTTAATTTTGTAGATTATTTGCTATGTGTGCCTAAGTTAAAGACAAGTGAAAAAGAAAAAGAGCTACTTATTCAGAACAGTTTTATTTAAACAAAATAGCACATGTTAAAACTGGCTATTAGCAACTGAACTTCTTAGGACCAGGTATGGCATCCTGTTTGGAGCTCAAACCAAGCAGGAGTGGGTGCATGTTCACAAGGTGTGAACTGCAACTGGAGCCAGAAGCAAGAAGTTGCCTGTCAATTAGGAAGTTTCACTGAGGCAACAGCAATTGCATCCAGTTTCCTATTCAGCTAACAGCAGGGAAGTGCTAGCGACCGGGAGCACTACCAGCAGGTTGTACAGGCAGAAAGCAAACAGTTAAGGCTGCACTTGACACAGAGGGGGGGGCACTTGGTGTCCCAGAAGCTTTGCTCAGGGCTGCATCTTACTGCTAGAGCTGGCACAACCAAGGTGGCACCACAGGTCTCCTGCCCTGGGACTCCAAGGTCAGAGGCCTCAACCCACACCTGATGGCAGGACATGGCCATTCAGCCCTCAGGCCCTCCCTCACCCCATGCTCTTCCTGAGGCCGGGGCAGAGGGAAGCATGGCTTGCAGGGAGGCAAGACTGTGCCAGCAGGTGGAGGAGATAAACAGGAGATAACAGACTTTTTATGGCAACTCTGAAGTGAGAAGCCCAAGACACATAAGGCACAGGAACAGGAACAAGCATGTATGTTTAAGCAGGTGTAGGGACTCTTGCAATGGTGGAGCCTGGAGGCTTGTGACTTCTAGGAGGGTCACTTCAAAGAGTGATTGGGTGATAGTGGTCCAAGGCCTGCTGATGCAGAGAAGCCACGTGCCACTACAACCTGCTGTCTCAGAGGCTTGCTGCTTGCCAGGACCCAGAGCTGAGCCATTGCAGAGAGATCATCAAGGCTCCAGTCTTTTTCTTGGTTTTGAAATTAAGACAAGTCCCAACATGTGGACATTCACTGTTTGTTTATAACATTTTCAGAAGAAAAATGCAGGAAGTTCAAATGGTGTAAGGCCAGTGACCTCTACACTCAGTTATCTATTATGAAAGGGCAATTTGACTATATCCTTTGACAGTATTTAAGTGAAATTACTCACCCACTCCTTCCTGACAGTTGTTTGATGGACTTCATTTCACCAGAGGGGTACATTTATAGATCAGAAAGGATGAAGAGTGCTATTACCACTGTAAAAATCTAACACCATGGGATTAACTTTAATGAATCAATGGACTTGAAGTTTAACTAATCAATGTGATTTGTTTCTTCAAATTAAAACTAGTGAGATACAGTTTCACTTAAGACATCCTAAATCAGCTGTAATACTTCTAAAGAAATCTTGTTACTTCTGTAAGTAGAACTCTGCAGAAAACATAAAAACTCAATTACAAATCAAGCCAGACTTCTCAAAAGCAGCCAATAACATTGTGAATTGCTCCTCTAGTCAAGATATTTTAAAGTTACATTCAGAAATGGAATAAACAACTTTACACATTTAGCTTTCATCAAGAATCTTAAAACTTTAAGTGATATCAATGATTTTGATAAGTTTATGGCTCTGATTCATGTGTTATTTCTAAATAAACAAAAGATGTTTGAAGTAATACAAAGTATGGATTAACTTTCCTCTGACCAGAAATAACAAAATTGTTCTTTTCTTCCCAGAGCAACCCTTACAGATGAGTCAGTCGACTATATGAGGTGGTCTTTTCAGCTCTGCAGGTGCAGACTGTCATTATACAAACCAGTAACAGAAATTATCAAAATAAGAGGCTAGGGGAAGCA
Organism: Falco biarmicus; assembly: GCF_023638135.1. Taxonomy (NCBI): domain Eukaryota; kingdom Metazoa; phylum Chordata; class Aves; order Falconiformes; family Falconidae; genus Falco; species Falco biarmicus. Next base: position 14,827,652 of record NC_079294.1, on the reverse strand, counting down.
TGTAGTTGTGGAAAACTTGGAATATTGACAAACTAGGGTTTGCAGGTGTGTAGCTTCTCTGAAGGTTTTAGTACTCCAACACTCACCACTCATCTAAATTGTTAAAGGCTTACTCCCAGCTACTTGGAGACTTTTCCTTAATAGGCTCCATGTTCAACAGAAGAGGGAGGTTATTCACAAATAGTCAATGTTTGTTACATAAAATGTGTTGTGAATGTACTGTTTAAATTTAAAATAACATGATTTAGATCAACCTACTTGATGAAGAGTCCTCAGAGGTCACTAAAGCTTTGATTTTCCAGTTAGCTTATTTTATAGCTAGTGCTTTAGAAGCCATCAAAACCATAACGAGATAGATCAATCAGATTGCTTTTATTGGTCTACTGCGTACAATTCTATATAGGCAACAAGAGTATCCACTGAATCAGACTTTGGAAGAATTTGCATTATACCATGGAATAGCTTTAACCTTGACACTACTAGAAAAATCAACAGTTTGATAATTAATCATGTGAATATGTATTTTAATCTGAATAGTATATCTAATTAGAATTTACATTTTTAAGAACTTAAAGGAATATAATGCTGATAATAGATTTCTTTGCAGGTCTTCAAATCTGTTGCAGTATTTTTTATCGAGTGCTCTCATTTGCACTTAAGACAGAATAAAAACAGAAAATTTTTTTGTGTAATTCATTTGTATTTTAATTTTTTGAAAATAAATAAACATATATTTGAAAAATTTAAATAACAATATATCCCCATGATTGATGGATGGTTTTCATGCACTATTAGAAAGATTTCATTTTTTTCTTAGGAAGTCTGTACGAGTAAAGTCTCCAAGTGACACATATGTCAGTTATTGAGATTAAAAACTACAGCATTTCAGAAACTCGTAGCCAGAGAAATATTTAAGGTTCCCTGTGGACCTGGCACTTATTGCACACCACAAAGGTCATCTTGGTTGTTGTAGAAATCTTTGATCATCATGCAACATAGAACAACAGAGAAAAAGAGACACTCATGGAAGCAGTATGGAATTAGTGTATTTTTTGCTATTATACTATCAAATTTGCCAGCTTTGACAATATTTTTTTAATCACCAAAATATAAAGTTTCCTTCAAAAATATGTGTTCAATAATATTTTTTTCTGCATTCTAGTGGTTTAGTTTCTTATGTTTATCTGTAAAACTTGTCCAAAATTGTCAATGCCTCAAAACATACTTTAAGAATCACTGTCATTTATTTTAACTACACTGTAAATGCTAGCAAAAAACCAATATGTCTTTAAATTATAGTCTCACTTTGATACCATGTTTGTCTCTGGAAAGGTTATATGTGCATGTGTGTGTCCTACAAGAGGGAAAGGAAGAGCAGTTTGTCAGTTTGTGTTGTACTTAAAGGTGACAGCTGCAGTCCAGGATTTGACTATTATAAATAGAAACGACAGTAAGTGACAAGGTTTCAGGATAGCAAAAACACTTTCCACTGTCTCAGAAGAAATGCAAGTGATACCGGACCTACTGTCCTACACAGTTTGGTACCTGAATTAGTGACAGGAATGGCAACTCACACGTTTTTGTTTACCAAGGATATTATTTGTAAATTACTAACTCTGGTCATGCAAGAACAGACCTCTGACTAGTGACAGACTATGAGTGAATTTCACAAAATGTGTTCTTCTGCAAATGGTTTAACAGGGAAATCTTATGATCATGATGGGAAGGAGAATAACATGCTGCATAACCTGATATAACACAGTAATCTTAGCTACAGATGTAAAAGCAGAAATCAGTTATCTTAAAGGTATTAGCCTTGAAAGTTCATTTATAACCTCAAGGTTATTCCATTCCTCCAAATGAAATACTTTAAGAATCTGAGCCTAGTAAAGTAGCTTAAATAAATAGATAAATGAAACTCTACCTGTCTGTGGTGCAAACAAGCTGCCAGAGTCACATGGGCAAGATGAGCTGCCTCCTGTGCAGGTCCCATGCCAGCTGATAGTGACAAACAAAGCTAAGGAAAGGCCGCTAGGAGAGGAGTTACCCAAGCAAAACATCAAAGACAAATTAGGATCAAATAATATGGTGTGGCCACCACGACTGAATGACGGATATGAAGAGCTACTGACAGGTGTGCAATAAATTGACACCAACAGCTAGGAAGCCACTAGGGACTTGAAAGCAGTTTTTCATACTACCAAAAAGAAGTATTGAAAAAGAGAATGAGAATTTGTAGTGCAGGATGTAAAACAGATGACTTGCATCTATTATTTAACTTTGAAAACCCAGCTATCACAGTATGTAGTCCTTCTGCACATGAAATTAACTTTTGTTACAGCAACAGTTCCTTTACAAATGCACTAATTTGGGGACATCACCGGAGTACTAACATTGCACAGAAAGAGGCTTTTTCTGCTAGCACTTTCTGCTGATTATATATATATATATATATCTTCAGGGAAATTCTAGAAGACTGTGATCCCCGCATGAGTTACTTCCTATGGTAGCTTCAAATGTTATGATAGCATGCATCATCATGCAATCACACTTCTAAAGGCAAAGGGATGTATGATAGCATAAATATCCCAGGAACAATCTATGTTTATCAGAATCCTGCCTTAGCCAGGACCAAAGACTGAGTAGGTAAAATCAATTAAAGCCACTTAGCAGGAAAAGAAGCTGGTGGAAAAGTCAGATTAGCTACGCTGGAAACTGCCTCCATGTTGTCTCAGAGCCTCTGAGGAGGGCAGAGGTTAAAAGCTGTGAATCACACACTCACTTGTCTTAACAGAAACAGCCCTAGAGGCAAAGAGAAGAAGTAATATCTGCTCTTATACTATGCTAACATGCTCTCCAAGGATGAGGAGTATTTTGACAGGTATGATCAAGTGAGACACTAGATTGTACTAAACCCAGGCAGTATTTCTGTGAGACAGGCCTACATCAGATTTCCCCCAGTGAGTCAGGTAGCTGTGCAAGTCATGGTGAATTTTAATGTGCTCAAGAACAGGCCGATTAAGCAATCACCTTGGGCATCTTCAATTACAGTTGTAAAAAATGCCCAGTGGAGAGTTGCGGCTGCAAGAGCTTTATTTTGTAGACAGCTCAGAAAAGCTCCCCACTTCTACACACTACATGTCAGGCACGAATATTTTGTGGTTTAGATTTGATCTCCGGCTATCATTTGATTAAAGTTGCATCTAAGGGTCAAAGTAAGCTTCTTTTCTGATACACTATTCATTGTTCCTGGGTTTTAGAATGCCCTCCCGATTCACAAGTATAACAGTGTCATCTGCTAAGATAATAAAGTTAACTAACAAAGGAACTAATTTATGTCTTTTTGCTGAAGAAAGAGGTAAAAAAGAGAGAAAAAAGGAAAAACTAAAATAAGCCTACATTATTTAATGAGATTTTTTTTTCTTTATAAGAGTTACAATTAAGCTTGGAGGAAGCTTTCATCACCTTGCCAGTAAATATAATAGATGCAAGCAGCTGAAACTTCAGGTCAAAAAAGTGATTATTACAATCTGCTGGAAAATCCCTGTTGAACTGGAGAATGGTGATTTGAGGTACCTTTCACAGCTTATAGTTTCTGGTTGATTTGTCAGACATCAAGAGTGTTTCTTGCATTCAATTGGCTTTCAGATTTTTAATATATATCTGTTCATCTAAGGATAATAGTCTACTATGGAAGCCTAACATAGAACTAAGGAGATAAACAGTTAAATCAGATCTTGGCAAACTAGCTTAAGCAAGTTTCTTTTTAGAAAGCTGTTTGGAATTTAAATAGGGGAAAGTTGACAGCAATATTACAGTGTCAGAAAGAGGCTGAAAAGAGGTCTGAGGAGAGTCTGAAAGAAGTTACAACAGGGTTTCCCCAGGAAAAGTTTGAATAGACACCAAAACAGTTTATGAAAGGATATGGTTGAGCTTCCTTTTGTAGAAGATGGCATAGAGTAGATATAAGGCCGAGGTGAGTGAAGACAAAGCAACACCTTGTCTATCGTCTTCAAAATGAGTGAATACTCATGATCTTCTAAAAAATGCGAGCTAGATAAAAATGTATTGCTCTTAAAAAATATGTGGCTTTTCAATTACTATAAACTTTCCTGTTTATCCTTGTAAGTACAAGGAATTATACATTCCAAAACTTTGTGGAAGGGTTATCAGTATAAACCACTTGCTTACAGCAACTAGCTGCCAACTGAATAGTTTAAACTAAATCACAAGACCCGTGACCTCAGTGGGAGTCTGAGAAAAGGTGCACATATTACAGTGTGAATCTGGAAAGCAAGTACTTTGGAGTTTGGAGACAAATTCATAAACAATTGTCTCCAGCTTTCATGAAAAAACACCAGACGGAGGACTAGCATCACAGAGCAGCTTTAATCCTTAAGCATACTGTGAATAGAAACATCCTATCTCTATTTTTTTACTGTAGTATCTCCATTTTTTTTACTGTAGAACTGTTTCAAAACTTTCAATAAAAAGGCTAGAGATGGCTCATGAGATCTTTTCAAAAAGCGTACTTTTTCCTGAAGTATTGTGTGTTTTGTACCTTCTCTGCATCAAGAATCTTTTTTTTATTATTTTTACTCACTAGTGACAGAGACTCCAAAGACATTAAATGTCACCAATTCACCTTCTGACATCTAAGAATTATTATGTGTTTGGTGGTTTTCTGGGTTTTTTTGGTTTTAACTGAAATACTAAAAAGGAAAAGAGGACACATGGGAGCAGCTGATAACAAGGAACTCAGAATGCTGACTGTATGTACAAGAGAGAATTATAGACTATATCTGTCATGTTCTTTGCAAAGTAAATTCATATTGATTTCCCACTGAAAGATTTCCATTACAAGTGGAATTTTTCCAGTAGTATGTCTGAAATCTTACTAAACTTACTCCAAAATAGACTTGAATAGGCTTCGTAAGCACAGCTGATGACTTTCTTATCACCATTGCTAGCAAAAACATCTGAGATAAATCTTAAATACTGAAAAAATTCAGAAAATTAGTGACTCAAGCAAGCATAAACTACAAACTGTCCAAAAGTACAGCAGAAGCAGAAATAATCACCTACCATTACTCAGAAAAAGAAAGGTTAAAAATTGGCAACTGGTTGTTTAGTCCATTAATGAGTGGTCTGGACAAGGGATGAACTGTGAAATAAAAACAACCGTTGGTGAAGTTATTCAAGACAGAAAAGGTCAAATATTAAGAACTGCAGAGGACCCTACAGCTTTGACTGACTGCGTGCTAAGGAGCAGATGAAATTCAATACAGATAAATTTGAAATTATAAGTATGATAAAACAATCCTAATTATATATAAAAAATAAAAAGCTATCATCACTCAGAAATGAGATTTCAGAGTAGTAATTGACAGCACTACTGAAGTGTCAGTTCAGTGACAAAAGTGACAAAAAAATTAATCAGATATTTAAAAAAAAATAGGAAAGATGACAGCAAAATGAATTATGGTCAGGTTACCGAATCAACCTGTAGCTTACCCCCATTTTAAGCGTGATTTGTCAGACTAATCCCATCTAGTCCCAGGCAGGTGCAGTCAGAATGGAGGCTTCTGTCTCCTCAGGAGACTAGGTCTCCTCAGGTACAAGAAGCGTTAGCTAAGGAGCATATGACCGAGATATACAAAGACAAGAACAGCCACCAGCATCACTATCTCTTCAGCAGGGGAACTGGGGATTCTAAAATGAACTAAGAGCAATTTCAGGGCGGGAAAGGAGGGGAAGAAAAAAGGAAAAAAGGAAAATAAAAGGAAGAAAACAGAGAGAAAAGGTACATCATACAATACATAGTTAAGCTAAATCCTTAGGGAACTTAGGGAAGCTATTAAGGGTTTGGGGATCCTTCCAATCCTTATTGAAAGAAATTGACAGCTTTTATTGTAGCAAGTCACGCCAGATAACATCTAAAAAGACATTTAGTTTTATGTTTGGGCTTTTCCAAGTATGAAAGGCAGATAAGAATGGTATGCAAGTTTATAGTCCAGGTAACATAAAATTTTTCTTCAACAATAAATTACATTTCCACAATAATTGGTAAGATCCATGAAAATAGGTATAACGACAAAATTCTGCATGCTTACCTGACAACAGATCAGGAAATCCACTTATATTTATATTCCATAAGAAAAAGATCACAAATTAAGGAATACAAGGTCACCCAAAATCTTACCTATTGAATGTCCAGAAAAATGCCTTTGGAAGGTAATTTCATCTCACTCAAATATTTACCTTAAGAAAGGAAGAACAACCTATTCTTTAATGGAGTTGACTATGAAAAAGAGCTTAAATGACAAGCCTAGACTAAATACCTGACTTCTGGACTGCTTATGATAGGTATGATGAATGTTGGCCTAAATCAAAAGTCTACAGAAATTAAAGTGTAAGACAGAGCTGTACATAATTGTATATGATTCATATCATGTGTCATGATTTGATATCTTGAAAAATAATCATTTTCTGAGTATATATTTCCTGCATTACAAATAAATTACTGTGCCTACATACATGACAGTCATTACGTGATACAGCAACAAAACTAGTTCTTTACAAACCAGGGTTTTCATACAACAATTCACCTGACATTTGGGCCAACAAAGGTGTTTACATGAATGGAAAATGCACTCTACAGCAATGTGGCAAATTCAGTCCACACAATTTATCATGACACTCATACACAGCTCTACTAAAAAGACCCAGACAGACAGTTGTAAGTCATTGCTGTTAAGATTCATATCCTTCTGCCTATAAGCTTAACTCCTCAAAAGACATGAAAAGCAACACTGAGTGAGAAATAGAAACAGACCATGGGCTGATTGTATTGTTCTCTGTACAAACATATGAGGAAATATAAAAAGAAAGTAAATAAATATTTATGAGAAAGCTCATAGCATTTGAAGAACTTTGGTTATTCTATTAAAATTGGTCCCATTGGATTAAAAAAACATAATTAACCATCTGCAATTTGGGTGTTACAAGCAGAGCCACATGATCTGTTCATTAAGGTAAGCAGGTACTATAGTTCACTTGTTAACTCACTACCATCAGATCTATTAGCTAATAGATAGTCATTAAAAAAAAAATACTAAGCATATTTAAGTTTTTAAAAAAAAAAACAACAGCAGAAAACAAATTGCCTACCTCTCTTTCAAAGTCTGCCAATACATACATGCTGGTGATACATTCATTGCATGACGAACATTTCTTTTCAACTTTTTATATATAGTGATGAAGGACTATTAGTACAGTCTTTATTAATATTAAAGTGACATCAAAGTCCACATCTGTGGAGGAAGCTCTAAAAATCATACCAAGTGACTAGACGACATCACATTCAGCAAGTGCAAGAAAAAGAGAAAAAAAATATTTTATAAGTGTTGTGTCTGGCACAGGTCTCTCTGACAGGCCTAGGCATATAGCATGTAAAATCTAAAAGCTGCTGGAGTATAGCTAAACGCTGTTATCCAAGCTGTCATAACTGTATTGCAGTTTAAAGATATTTCCTGACAAGAAAATTGAGAAAGCTGTCTGGCTAGTAAATCAAAACCTTCTTCCTCTTTTAGTGGCCAACCAACAGATGCAGTTTAGGTCACAGATGGTGTTTTTTACGTTTTGGTCTCCACGCACATCTTCAGCACAAGTACTTGCTTTCTTTACCACTAGGAGTGAGAAGTTCTTTTAAAAATCTTTGCCAATACACCAAACTATCCACAAAACACTGTTAATTTCAGAAGGTAAAAAGCTGCTGACCAAGTAAGGTTCAGAAGTTCAGTCTGATTTTTAATGATCTCATAATTTAAGATGATAGTGCATTTTACTGTGGAATATGCTATTATGTGATCACAATCCCTTGGGGAGATGTAAGAGGAGCAAAAATACCATCAAAAAAAAAGGTATATAAGGAGTTAAAGGTTTAAAAAAAAAAAAAAAACCAACCCAGAACATGTAAGTGTTTAATTTGTTTAAGAGTCTGAGTTAAAGCTTTCAAGTGGGTTCAACATTTCACTTACAGGTGCCACATATTTCTCTCATTTCCCTTACAACCCACAAGACTTTCTCTTGTCTTCTGTGCTCCCTGCAAGGGCACTCTGCTCAATGCTGATGGTTGTCAGGACTGCTCAGTCCAGCATGCTCCCCTGGATGTGTGCCTTGCTGTGCCTTTCAAGGGTCCCTTCAATCAGGGCAGCACAGAACCAGCACCGAACTCTAAAGGTATTCTTTTATCTCCTGATGTGTATTTTCAAAGATTTAAAATTCTGGACTTAGTATCAAAAAATGTTTATCACTGTGACACTGATTTCAGAAAAGTTTGACTCTAAGATGCTTAACTTAAAGGCAATTGCCTTTTTTTTTTCTTTTCCCCTTTTCCAAACCAATGTGTACTGGTCAAGTTGAACAAATTAATTTTCATTCTTATTGCAAAGAGTAACGCGTTGGCAACATGTTATTTAAACCAAATTCTTTAGGGGCAAACTCTGGATAAGCTGTCCATGAGAAAATATATAAAGCAACAGGAGTGGGAGACTTTTTGATGACACTGGAAGGTGGAAGGATGAACTAATCAAGAATTCTTTCCTATTCATATTCATATTCATATTCAAAATACTCTACAGTTATGAGTTTCCACCCTGTGAAACCAAGTGCTCTCTAAATAACTGCTTCACAAGAAAATGGGGGTGTATGGAGGTGCTTAAATTCACATGAACATGTATACCTAAAGAATACTTCATTTATGACATTCATATATAGCTTCATTTAGGGAAGTGCTGATCCTAAACAAAGTACCCTGTTAATCTAAAGAATACACCAGCAACAGAGTCACAAAATAAACCCCTAAAAAAAAAAAAAACAACACCATAAACTAACAAAAAAACTTGGAAAACAAAAAGATAAAAATTAGCTATCTTATCTTTCATCAAAGCTGGGGAAGTTGCAGAGGACTTTCCTTGACTCCATTCAACAAGCATACAGTGTCTGTTTCACTCCATCACCGCTCATAAATCCACTCAAGGAGCAAGCAAAGCAAAGAGACGATGAAAAGGCCTGCAAGTATGTGGAAGATCTTTCTTTTGGAGTAAGTATATTAAGAAGAGTGTTACTAGCACTCTTTTTTATAAAATCATTATGTTGGAAACACATAGCAAGTGCAGCATCAGGATGATAAGGAGAGCACTCGATGTATATGGCAGACTTGGAAGCACAGGGCCAAGAAAGAAACTTCTGAGATTAGCAAAGTCACATTTTGCTCAGCTGTGGTCTCAGAACTTCTCTCTGCCCCTTAATTTAGCCCAAAAAACAACTAAAAATACAAATGACAGTCTTCACAATGAAGAATTCATTTTGTTTAATGGCTGACCCTTTTCAGATATTCATTTGATAAGTACTATTCAGTAGATAACTCATGAGAAGGAGGCATCAAATTAACAGTTTAAAATTAAAAGCTATATAGAAATTAGCTTTATATACTCTCAGTCACACAGATGCAAATAACTATTGTAAAGGTGCAAGAAAAGTATTTGACAAAGGTTTGGAAGTTCTCAACTTTTCTAAAGCCAAGGATTATAGCTAAACCTAGACACAGACACACACACACTTTCTTCACAGCTCCCCTGCACAAGAAATTGAATGAAAAAAACTTAGTTCTATAAGGGGCACAGTGCAGAAAGCATATTGACCTTGAAGTGCCTTGGACAAAAGTTATCAGAAAGTAAATCCAACAGACAGCTTTTAGGTTGCCAGTTATACATCGTTTTTCTTTCTCTGGCATCTTAGATATCCCTCAGCTGTCAGGCCCCTAGAAAAATACCACCTCAGTCACTGTCAAGCTCTGTTATTTCAACTGATTGCTGACTTTAGTTGGTTGGTAATGATCTAGTCACTCCCTGACACACACAAGTACATTATTTACCAATGGTAGTCACAAATATGCAAAAGATAGGTTTACCTTCCCCCCCAAATAACTAGTTTGCAACTTCCACATCTCTGAGTATGAATAATCTTTTGATAGGCAAAATGCATCTTTTTCTTTTCTGCTACTATATCAACCATCTAATGAAATGTTTAAATATATTACTTCTAGATATTTACAGTAGGATTTCCTTTCCACTGAAATACATTCTAATGAAGTACTTTATGTTCCTAATATACTCTAGAAATTCACAAAACTCTTTCATTCAAGCATGTGTTATAATATGAACTATTCTAGTTGCATCATCGTGAATAAACAGGCTGAGGATCCCATGGAGTATGGCTTTTCTGTGGGGGACTTCAATAATGGTTAAGAATAAACTACACACAATACGCTTTGCAGAGTCTTGCATGAGAAACTACACCCCAAAAAATCAGCTAGTAACTGGATCCCAGACCCTCAGACTCCAGAGTCTTTCTTTGTAATTCAAAGATCTTCAACCACAGACAGCTAAGTCAGGTTTTACAGGCTTCTCTTGTACCATGCTTTTACTCCCTTAGTTTGCAATTCTTAAGCCTTGGAAAGCTTCATATGCTTTACAAGACTAATTGTACAAATCAAAATGGACACTATTTCTAAATCTGTTCATTTCAATACATGTTCATTTTAGAGTACTTTAGTTGACCTTGAGAATCTTTTACCTTGCTTTGAGCACATACATCAGGATACCGTAAATCATACAACAGCATAAATATCTAGCATTTGCTATAAGTTGGAACTATGATTTTCTTCATACTTCATAGTAGAAAGAAATTTTACAATTGATTTCTTTATAATTGAGTTTAAAAAGCAGAATGTAATTTAACTGGAATTTAAAATGCTGCACTTACTAGAATACTTTATTTGTCACAAGGTCCAGGGGTTTAGAATTGACTAATAGACAATGATGATGATAAATCAGTATAGCAGAGTTAATTTCTCAGAGTTGCACTGGATTTAGTCACTCAGCCCTCAGAATAATGGAATTGCATGGCCAAATTCCTCCACTACTGAGAGAATTTAAGGATAAGGGACTTTTTTTGAGACAAAGACACTTTCTAATGGTACTGAAAAAAGTAAACCTGTGTAGGTCACAGCCATCTAATTCGTCATCTTCCTTTCCTGTTGAAATTGTAATTAGAGCCACAATTTATAGATGTTCCAGCCACACTAAGTTCATTGCATTTATCAGACAATCTAAAATAATATGTGCCTGGTTAGCACACAAACTCTAGCATAGAGCTAGAGAGAAGTTGCAACAATAAATGGTTGTCTCCTGAAAAAAAAAAAAACAACTATGTAAAAATAGATCAAGCACTTTAAAAACAAGGAATATTTGTTTGCCATTAGTAATAACATTTCCATTTTGATCTCATGTGTGCTGTTTGCATTAGTGAGTTAAAAAAGATGTAATTTTGTATCTTGCCTCACTAACAGCAGCAACTAAATTAAAATGAGCCATAACATTCCCTGTTTGTACAGATGTATGTACCTATTTGTATGTCATTCCAAATTTACATTTTTCAGTCTCATTAGAACAATGAATCCTACACTTTATCAGTCAATTGTAGTATCAGAACTACTTGCTTTATGCTTTACCTATTTCTATTTATACCAGTGAAAGATTTTCATAATAGAAACCTGATGAATCCCATCCTTCACGCACCTTCAGCAGTAACCCCAGTCTGAACTGAACTTTGGCTAGCCAGAAGAGCGGGTGACCATTTGGAAAGTTCTGTCCAGACTGTGATTCACTGGTACTCCTCTGGGGGTTATTAATTTATTTAAAAAATTATACATAAGTGTGTATAATGTCCCCCTCCAGTGGACGGCTACAAGAGCCATGGTAGATGTCATGTGAATAGCCTGTGCTTTAACTGAAGAAGAAAAACTTATCTGTGTTCTTACAACTATCTGTGCAAACCCCCACTGTCTGAAAGGCATTTTATGTAGCCACATGTACCCAGTGCAAACCATTTTTGTGTTACAAGAACTGTACTGTCTCAGAGCTTCAATTCACCTATATATTAAGTTACATGGGAGGTTTGTATTACAATGGATTTGTTAATAACAGTCTATACTTTTTTGTGAGCATGCATACAAACTTCCTATTAAAATATCTCAGTAGTGCACTTTTTAATGTGCTTTATAAATTAAATGAACCAGAAACACTTCTAAATTACAAAGGGAAACACATCTGTGCCGTAATCCCAAGAGCGAATTTCACTGGTCAGTTTTCCTTCTGTTACCTTAATTTAAAATACTAAAATAAACAAATGTAAATATCACGTATATGTACCAAACACCCTTTAATCTTGAATGCTACAAGGCAAAATTCTGTATCATTTGCATTTCTATTACTTGATCCCCAGGCTTTAGACTGGAAACTGCATTCCTTAACTTTTGACAGGCAGATTATAGAGATGACTCTTTCTCCAGCACTTCTTAAATGCCTCCAGTCATGATTTAATTACCTTTATTCCTCCTCTCCTCTTTTAGTTCATAGCCTAAAACAGCAGCCTTGGCAGTCAATGATCAGTGCTTTAGAATAAGCTATCAGCCTCCATTATAAGAAATTCTTATAACTCCACTAGGCTTAACACACTCTCAAGCACTAATTTGCAAGAAAATGCCCCAACAGATACAAGAAATGAGTATGCCTTCAGTATCCCATCAAGCATGAAGCTCAAATATCATATTTCACCTGTTTGTATTCAGGAAATGAGAAGCATTAGTGTATCACTTCAACATGTATTCATGCACAGCATCCATTACAATTCCCCCCACAGACAAATCTTAATAAAACACACACTATGATCCAAGAGTTGCCATGTCACCTGTCCACAATGTTTCTAGAATTCAGCTACTTTTGCCAGGTTATATTCCCACTACCAAAAATACTTAATTCCAGCTCAATAGTTATTTGAGGGGGGGGGGGGGGGGAGGGTGAATATTAGTTTATAAATAATCCCTTACCAAAAAAAAAAAATCTGGTTGAAGCTCTTTTCTTCTAACCAGAACAGAAAAACATTTCTTTTAAAAATAGACTAGATTACATGTAATAGGCTTTTTGCTGCCTGTTAGTGCCCATCAGCCAAAGAGGGACTGTAGTCTGTTAAAGTATGCTGGTAAATGTTCTGCTATCATTAAAAGAAACATAACAGTACGATTGTACATTTGGAATAAAACACAGACATCCTTGCTATCATTTTCAAAGCAGCAGCTCTGTAACTGCTAGATTCCATCATTACTACAGCTACTAACACTGAAAATTTATATAAGTTACGTATGAGGATGAATTCATCCAACATCAAGTTTGAATAATTCATGTCAGTACCTGCTGCTAATACTGAACCACTTCAGCTGTCCAAAAGAGCCATTCAGATTCTAGGAAATACGTGAAGCATTTCCAAAATTTTATTCCTTGGCAAGAGTAAATTTTCTTCTCAATCAGGACTGACAGCTGTCATTCTTCTTCCTCAAAGGCACGGGCAGTGCTCTAGCCTTCCTGAAGCAAGGATGAAGTGAAATGGAAGAAATTAGAACGTGCATGCACTTTATAAGAAACTTTGTATGGGAAACTTTGACTTAGTCTTTTTGTGAAAGAGGATCAGATCCTGGAGGGGCTGGACATATTTGGTGCCCTCAGCAGCAAAGGCAATATCAGGCAGTAGTCTAGATGATCTGAAAGCTCAAGATAATAATCAGCTGTGGCAAAGTTTTTCAGATCTGACGCTTCTCTTATCAAGCATGAAACTTAGAGGCGTATTTGTCCTGTGATACATGGATGAGTTTATTCATACTGATGGACTCATAAAGGTACCAGCTGTATGCATCAGCAAAAATAAATGGACCATTATAGTAAAATGTTTAGTATTTCCAGGGCTACATAACTATGATGCAATAGCCAAATATATTGCAATTATACTAAAATATCCTACCTCACATTTTTGCTGCTGTTCACAGGAAATGTTAAAGGGAAAGAAAATGCACAATATATTTTTTTTTTTCATTAAAAACTAGGTAACAGCTTTAAAATTTCTTTTTTTCAATGTATGATCAAGTATCATGGAATAATACTATGACTGACATATTCAGTAAGCTTTATTGCTTTTCTTTATTTAAACACATATTTAGTTGTGATAATCATGCATTCTCCCCCTTATTCTTCTTTGCTGTAGTTTCACAGTAGAACTTATAGTCTGATACAGAGCTTATAGGACCAATATATTCAATGTCAAAAAATTAGCAATATCTTCCATTTGACAACTTTTGCTTGATTTCAGAATTGCTACACGTTTACTTAATCTATTGAGTACACTATAATAGCTTTCAAAAGCTTGCTACTTCCCTAAGAAAAACAGATGATTAACTATTCATTTATTTTTCTATATTTACAGAAAATTCCAAATTCTCCAGTATATTTATTCAAAGACAAATCAATACAATTCACAACCAAAGAACTATTAAATAGCAGGTATTTTAGTGCAAATTTATTATCAAAACTAATTTTGGCAGCTGCCACTAAAAATATGTCTTTATTTAAATAGCATTTTTGAGAACAGTAGCAAAAAAATTCAAGTGAAGACTGAAGTGAGTTCTAAGCAAAACTTTTTCAGACTGTGAAGAAAGACTGACTAAAGCTAGAGAAGAAAACGGATTGAATCATGCTCAAGAAGAGCAATTGCATTGTAGTGAAGGCAACAAACTGCATTAGAAGTCCCACCCCTGCCATTGGTGAGCTGTCTGCCTGTTTTTTGTCTCAGTGTCCATTTAAGAAATAAAAACACTTCTCAGACTGGGAGGGTTTATTGCTTCATATTAAAAAAAATCCAGTTTATTTTAGTTTCGTGTATGCCTATGTGAGTTCTTCATGGACCATAACCTCATTATACACTGCAAAGACATTAAAGGCAAAAACAATTATCTGGGAGACCTTCAAGGCACTGGTTTAATGCAAATAATGTACCTTACTTTGTTCTAAGTTTCTGTCACTTTTTTCTAACAACAAACACTGGAATTGTTTACAATTACCATGTGTCAATTCAGCAACACATTTTCACCACAGGAGAAAAGAAAATGCATCTACCTTTTTTGCTTGTCTTCCCTCATTTTCAGTTTTTTTTATATATAGTTTAGTTCTTAAACTGACAGTTACTAGTAGACAATGCCCCAACTTTAAGCTGACAATTTCTTGTTCACTGTTTCCAGGTGACTGTTCTGAAGTTTTGGGTGCTGGGTTTTTCCTTGCCATTTCAGAAGTCAATCCACATATTTACACAGCAATCTCAGTAAATTACTCAAATACCAAATACACAAATGAATTTACTTATCAGCAGCCCATTTTCAGAACTAGAGCTTTTAGTAACCATATCTCACATTAAATGTTACAGAGTCAGTAATATTGTCAATGATCTTCACTTTCACTCAGTACAATTTCAATCCTCTTTCAAATACTAAGGTCATAAAAAAAGGTCACTGATCGTTTTGGCTTGTTTTTTTTTCCTTTAGGCATCTGAGGCTATTTCTAGTTATAGCAAATATTCCATAATCCTTTGGAGAAAATGGGATTTAATGTGGTACAGTTCCACATACAGTCCAGCAAGTTCTAAATTCAGCCCAATAAGGCTATTTCATAGTTTTAAAACTGTACATACCCCACTACTAAAAATAACTGCCATTAGAAATGTCAACAGGACTACCATCTGACTCAATGTTCTTTGCTACACAGAGGACAACTAGGAGTACAGTGTCAGAAAATGCTTATTTTTCTCTGATTTCCAAAAGAAAGTCTTCTGAGATCATAATGTCTGTCTTTCCATCTTTAGCTCAAAACTTTTTCTTAATCAATATTTCATCCCATCTCACCAATTCCAAGCAGAATATATTCTCAAAAAGAATTAGGTTTCCACAAGTATGCATGAAAATTCTATGAATAGGAAGGGAGAGATCAAATCAATGTTTTCACAGAGAAAAAGACAGACAGAACTCTTTGATATTACATACAACCGTTTGGCATCAGCTGGCTGGCCAAATAGTGTGAACCCAGTTGCCAGTCATTTAACATGTACATAGCTCAAGATTAACAGCCATATGTGCTACCTCTTCCCACAAATCTCAGCATTACTGCAGTGAGGATGGAAAGTATTCAGATCTATAAAAAGAGGCCATCATCAGTTGTACTGTTCTTGGAACAAACTTGTTCAGTGGTTACTCCTATACTTTTAAAAAAGAAAAAAGACAACTGAAATACAACTTCCTCTATCAGAATTGTAGATTTAATATATCGACAAATAAAAAATCATTTACTGATTTACTTGATACTTTATGCTGCAGCCAACTGAGAATTTGTCAGTACAGCTAAAGCTGTCAATTCCTCTGTAATGACATAAGGTAATAAATGCAATACAATATAGTGAATGCAGAGGGTGGTTGATAATTACTTGCCATCATGTTGTGTACGTTTCCGAAGCAGTGAATTTCAGCTGGATACATAAGTGATTCAGCATTCATATTCAGGTACCATGAAATCCCTGTAGTCCTCAAAGTTCAAAAAGCCTGATGTTTTCAATAATACTGTTATTTATTTTGTTTGGAAGTTATTTTCCAGTAACTAGGGGAAATACTTAAGTTCTACACTTTCTAAAAATAATAGGACACACCTGCTTCCTGAGCACCTTTGATTTTCCCAGTTCATCACACTGGTTGCTGCAGTTCTTAGTTAGAGTTAAATTCTCTGCATTTACTTGACAGTAATCAAAGTCAATTGATTCCATTGATACAAAGAAGGATCTGATTTTAAGCATATTATCCTAGTAAAATAATCCTAGAAAAAAAGAAGTAGAAAACAATTATATAAGCATTATTGCAGATAATGATTCCATCAACCTCTGCCAACATTAGTATTGGCCTCTTTGCTACACAAGTTATTTTCCTATAGCAGTGGAGTTGGTGTCTGCAGCCATTCATGTGTCTGGGGAGTACTTGTCTCCTGTTTTCTCCCAGCAAGTCTGCACTGAGATAACCTTTACAATGTGTGAAAAGAAAGCCAAAATGATGAAAGAACTGAGTTCTTCATGCCTCCCAGAATTAATTGACGTTAACAGAGACAAGAAAAATTCAATTCAACTGAATAAGACTGTGAATTTTGACTTTTCCTTGGTATCCAAGCAAAAAAGTTACACCAACTTGAGTGATGTTCCTTACATCAGATTCTTTATATGATCAGTAAATAAATTGCAGTCTTAATTCTTTTCACAGAATCATTGAGGTGGGAAAAGACCTCTGGAGATCATCTAGTCTTAATTCCCAGCTCAGAACAGGGTCATCTACAGCTGGCTGCTCAGGACTATGGCCAATCAGTTTTCAAATATCAAATATCCAGCAGAGATGGAGACTCCACCACCTCTCTCATCAGCCTGGTGCAGTGTTTGACCACCCTCAGAGTTAACAAGTTCTTAGATTTAACTGGAATTTTACATATTTCAATTTGTGTCTGTTGCTTCTTGTCCTGTCACTCAGCACCACTGGGAAGAGTCTGGGTCTGTCTTCTTTACTCCTTCCCATTAGGTATTTATACACATTGATAAGACTTGTCTCGATCCTTCTCTTCTCCAGGCTATGCAGCTTCATCTCCCTCAGCTTCTCTTTGTTTCACAGATGCTCCAAGCCCCTAATCATCTCAGTGACCCTTTGCTGAACTCACTTCAGGATGCCCATGTCTCTTGCACTGCAGAGTCTGGAACTGCACACAGCACTTCGTGTGTGATCTCCCCAGTCCTGAGTAGAGGGGAAAAACCACCTCCCTTGACCTGCTGGTAGCAGTCTTCCTAACACAGCCCAGGATGCTGTTGACCTTTTTTGTTGCAAGGGTGCATTGCTGGCTGATGGTCAGCTCATTCAAGGTGACACCCAGGTCCTTTTCTGCAATGTGGCTTTCCAGACTGTCAGCCACCACCCTGTATTGTTGCATGGAGCTGTTTCTCCCCACACGCAGAACTTTGAGCCTTACCCTTTGTTGAACTTCATGAGGTTCCTGTTGGTCCATTTCTCCAGCCTATCAAAGGCCCTCTGAACAGCAGCACAATCCACTTTTGTATCAGGCACTCCTCCCTTGGGAAGGAATACACTCCCCTGGGGTACACGAGTGGAGTCCAAATTGACACTGATCTCAATCCTTAGAGCCCAGCAGTTCAACCAGTTTTCAATCTGCCTCATTGTCCACTTATCTAGGTCATACTTTGTCAGTTCATAAACAGGAGTGTTATGGGAGACAGTGTTGAAAGCTTTGCTGAAGACACACAACATCCACTGCTCCCCCGAGATAGTGACCTCATTGTAGGAGGTTGTCAGGCTGGTCAAACCTGATATCCCCTTTGTAAATCTAAGCCAACTACTCCAAATCACTTTCTTGCCTTTGTGTTTGGAAATCGTTTCCAGTATTATTTGCTCCATCACCTTCCTAGGGATCCAGGTCAGGCTGCCCAGCATGTAGTTCCTCTGATCTCCAGAAAAGGTATCAAGTACCTTGACATTTTCCATGTCTTTTGCCACCAGGAATCCTTGCCCCCTTTGGCAGCATATTCATATTTTTCTCATCCTCATTTAGCTCGTAGCTGCCCTTCATATTCCTTTCCAGTGTTCCTTCCAGCTGAGCTTTGGCTTTCTAACCTCATTCCCACACATTCAGACACACATTTGTCCTGGTTCACCTAACTCTACTTCCACCACTTGTACAGCTCATTTTTACATCTGCGTCTTGTCAGGAGCTCCTTACTCAGCCATGCAGGCTTCCTGACACCTTTGCTTGACTTCCTGCACATAGGAAAAGATTATTCTTGAGCTCAAAGAAAGTAATCCTTGAAAATCAGCAGCTCTCCTGGACCATCTTCTGTCCAAGACCATATCCTATGGCTCCCAAGCAAGTCCCTTAACAGGCTAAAGTCTGTTCTCCTAATGTCCAGGGTTGTGATCCTGCTATTTACCTCCTTCCCTCCTCTCAGGGTCACTGTAGCCAAGGCTGCTCTGAGATGTCACATCCCCTTCCTAATCCCCTTGTTTTAGCTTACAGAAGCTCCATGTCCAACTATCACTTAGCAAATGTTAATAGGCTTTCTATCCACAACTCTATCCCTCCCAGAACCAGCTTATCATTTAAATGGCATTGCTCCTAAAGTGATGTGTGTGTGTGTGTGTGTTCTGTCATAATATTAAGGAAGCAAAACCAGAAAGGCAATAAAAACTCTTTATCTCATTTTTAAGTTGAGACTACATAGCCTCCAGGAGTGAAACTGCAGAAGAAAATACGGTCACTAATTTTGTAATGTAAGATTTTAATGAAGAATTTCACCACCACCCTTCAATTTAGTAACCTGTGATATTTGGCTAAGATTATATTTTAGTTAAAAGAAAACTCATACATAATCAAGAAGATAAACTTCCAGATATTCCTTTGCCATATAATGATGTTATTGCTCAAATAGCTCATCAAGTGCAGGTCTGTTTTACTAAACCTAGCATAAGGAACACGTTAAGTCTGCAGCAGGAGACAGATTCACACGCAAGCAGTCTGATATTTAGCAACTGCAGTCATTCCAAGACCATCTATAAGGCAACATAATTAATCTCCTGCCTGACTCCAAGACTGTGTGAACTCAGCAAACAAATATAGTGCATATTTGTGGGCTTCCTCTTAGTCATACCTTCGAAACAAATCATCCCAGTTTATACGCGGACCCAGCATCTACATTTCTCTTTAAAATACTTCATCAGAGTATAAAATAAAACTAAGATTAGCTTTTAATTAATATGCAAGCAGGTTTTTTCACCTACAATTTTCATTACTCAGAGTTAAAGCATAGCATTAAAAAAATTATCTGAACATTAGAAATTAATAAAATATCATCACTAGTCATTTGCATACTCCTATGACATTTCATGAAAGGCTGGCCTCAAGAGGCACAAACAACAGGTAGATGCCCCAAAAAAATGCAGAAGTAATCATTCCAGAAACCTTTGTTATAATATGAATTTCAATGGTAGATAACACATTTCCTTGAGTTAATAAATCTGAATATTACTACAGTCATTTAATATTCAGCCCTGAAACTCCAAAAATTTACCTGTTCTGCAGAGATGGGTTGATAAATTAAACCTACAATACTGAAATTGTTTAAAGTCCCCAAACTGTATAAAAAACAGTTTCCTGATTAAACCTTTATTCTTGTTTGTCCTATATTCCATAATACTAGGTGTACCAAATCACTGTACCCCAACTCAGCTAACACCCAGACCTCAAGGTGACCTCAGGCAGACTCAAAACAGACAGCTGCCTAGAGCGTAAACTGATGAATGCTTAAAATTCAAAGCCTTAAGTAAAATAAAGTGCCTCAGAAATGCAGTTGCAGTTTAGAAATGCAGAGTCCAGCCTGCACTGGCATAGTGACAAATTCGTTCCCCTCTTCCCTCAGCGCTCTAACGCACTGAATCCACACATCACAATGCGCTGGAGGCAAGCAGCCCCAGCACCATTCCTGCCCTCTCTTCCCTGGTTTGTGCCTGTCTCCAACCAGGAGACACACTCAAAAGGCCACCCCAGCAAAGGAAGAGACCTGAGGCTACAAGACCAGTGCACTTCCCTTTTCTTCCTTTAATGCCAGCAGCAACGCCACATTATGTTGCTGCACTTGAGAACCTGTATTCAGTAGTGCTATTTTGACAAGTGTGGATTAGGAACTCTTCCTATATGAATAGTCAACAGAGACAGATATGCAGCTAAGGAGGAGTCAGGATCACCCATTACTGGGGCTACAATACTTGTCTCAACCCCGCGACCACTTAGAGAACATATTTTTGAACTTCTTTCACAACATGGAGTTCTACCACCACAAAGACCAAACAAATAAAATTTTGCAGTCTTCATCTGCATGACAGGAAAAATTCTGTTTGTAACATTAGGAAGTATATACTGTTCTGACATATGCCATAGATATTTCTTTTCATGTTACTTTTTGTTCTTAAGGCTTTCTTATCTAAATACATTGGAAAACAATTATATATAGCTATTTTGTGTTCTATGTCACATTTACTTACAGCAACCCATATATAGATGTAGTGTATAAGGTATACACAGAGCACACAGGCTGGTGGTTCACACTTAAGTTGGTTAATTCATGCCAAAGAGCTGACACAAAAGTCATGATTTCTAATTTATAAATGTGAATTCAGCATTAACATTGCAGATGAATATCTTTAAATACCTGAGCTTCTTAGAGATACTACTGCTGCTATGTGAGACATCACATCTTGGATGATTTAATGACACAAAAAAAAAAAAGACTCCATCTTCTCTTTTGCTCCTTTTTGCCTCTCCAATATATCAACTTATTTAGAAATGGAAGCAAGAATCAAAATGATGGGACTAAAAGAAAGTTCCAAAGTTTAGCCTAACTTTTTATCCTCTGCAAGTAAAAGTAATGTGAGAACACTGTTTAGGAAGGGCCAGTCTATTTTATCTCAGATGGCCATCAAAAAAGGTAGGGTGTTGGTAGATTTTTCATGGTACTTCACTTTAGTCCTTTACATTAATATCAAAGACTACGAATACCAGAGTTGACAGAAATCTTTAAGTGTTTAAAGAATAACAATGGAAAACACAATCAGTATGAAAACTATCTTGTCCTACTCAAACATTTCTCTAAATATTTTAAAGTCAAAGCAAACTCTAAAAGCCATTTTAGAACAAACCCTTCTCTGCCAGAACAAGCAAAACAAGCTGGAAACAACCTGTAACAGATGCTTTGCCAGTCAAAAATCATGTTTGAACTTAGATGGTGATTTCTGTTTCAAGTCTGCAATCCCTCATAAAAATGAGTGAGCTCTAAGGGGGTGAAATGAAATCTTCTGCTCCCATACATATCAGCCAGGGTCATCTTTTATCCCTGCCAACCATAACTTGCTCTTTGAAGTTCATTAAGCTTTAATTACCTGGCATTCCATAAAATGACTAGGGTTTTCAAAGTATTCCCGATCACACCACGTTAGGCTAACCTGCAATGGTTCAAATGAAGTCTTCTGTAATATATTTCCACATACTGCATCACTACACTCTGTTTTGGTTAAGACTGATAAACAAAGATAGACAAACACAAATCCAAGCTCCTGCTGCCAGCCTTTCTGTTAATTAAGTACCTAGACAAAGAGTGAAACATATTAGACATTTCACAGCCTTGCTATCAAACTTTCCCTCCCTCCTTATTCATAAAAAAAACAGTAATAAAATAAAATCTTTTAAAATTTTAATAAAATATGGGGGGAACTGTAATTTTTTTTAATTCCATTTTATGTCCTCCTGAGTCCAGTCAGCTGATTGCTATTTTTTGATTGGGCAGCTGATGGTTCCTTAGCAACAGGTTAATTGATTGCAGCTGTAAATTCACATCACTCAGCTCTCTTCTCCTATTCCTCACCTATGAGTGCATATACACACAGCTGCCAGGGAAAAGACAGCAGATAGAAATCTAAAGAACAAAGAAAAAAAGTAGCAAGAGGGATGTGGCAGTGATTTAATGAAGAATGTTTCCAAATTTCAGAAAAGAAAAAAAAAAAGGAATGTTGGGATTAAAAATTAATTAAAAAATTATTTCAGCTTAGTTTTAGTCATGTTCTTCTAATGCAGGGATCAATAAGTCTTTTTGTTTCCTATCAGATTAATTAAAATGGGTTCTTTCCAATTTTATGTTTAAAATTTTACCTACCTGGTAGTGTTGAAAACCATAATGAAAAAAAATAAGCTTGCAGATAGGAAGCTGAACATTGTTCATAAAGCAGGGCCAAGGGCTACCCTCCACCCGTATATCAGTAATTTCTGCACTATTAACCAATTAAGTAAAAATTGTGAACTTGTGTTCCATTTGTTTTAGAACTAGCTATACTTTATATATAATATCAAAGGGACATATCTTCAGTATCAAAATAGGAAAGAAATGTCAAAAAAGAGGTTCAGATAGCTTTCCAGGCCCCACATCCAGTGATACAGGGCTGAAAACTACTGCTGAATTCCAATTCACAAACTCTCTAGTCTGCGGTTCCTGACTTAAGTACCTGAAAAGCTGTCCTGGTTTTAGCTGGGACAGAGTTAGTTCTCTTCTTAGCGGCTGGTGCAGCATTCTGTTTTGGATTTGGTGAGAGAACAATGTTTATAGGACATCAATGTTTTCAGTTGTTGCTAAGTGGTGTTTATACTAAGTCAAGGACTTCTTGGTTTCTCAGGCTCTGCCAGCCAGAGGGGCAGGGGAAGCTGGGAGGGAGCAGAGCCAGGACAGCTGACCTGAGCTAGTCAAAGGGATATTCCATACCATAGAACATCATGTTCAGTATATAAACTGGGGGAAGAAGAAGGAAGGGGGGGGACATTCAGAGTGATGGTGTTTGTCTTCCCAGTTAACTGTTACATCTGATGGAGCCCGGCTCTCCTGGGGATGGCTGAGCACCTGCCCGCCAGCGGGAAGTGGTGAATGAATTCCTTGTTTTGCTTTGCTTGCATGCGTGGCTTTTGCTTCCTCTATAAACTGTCTTTATCTTAACCCACAACTTGTCTATCTTCTACCCTTCTGATTTCCTCCCCCCCCCCCCCCATCCCACTGTGGGGGGAATGAATGGGTGGCTGCGTGGGGCTTAGATGCTGGCCAGGGTTAAACGATAAGAGTCCTGTTTTGGCACCCAGCATGAGGATCAAAGGGTTCAAAATAATGACAGATTTTATCGGAATGTGCTAGACTGAATTTATAGCTGTTATTGTTGTTTAGCTGTTAATTGGCAGGCTCCTGTGCCTGCCATGGGGCTTGCTTGCCTTACTGTATATTAGTCTGGTGCTTGTTAGTGGCTGTTTTTTCTTTTGCTGCTTGCTGTATCGTTGCACCGCTTATCGTCTCACTGTGCTGTGCCTGGGGACAGTCTGATAACAGCAATGGTGATGTGCCTGGGCTGGCAGGTGGCCAGGGCACGACTGCTGTTTCTGTGCTGCTGAAAGCGGACAGGCTGAAACTCCAGTGTGAACTCGAGTCAAAGAGACTGTGACCTGTGGATGAGTCCATGTGGGAGCAGAACAGCCCAAAGTGTCTGTGGCCATGAATATGTCCATGCCAGCGCAGGTATATTTTGGAGCATCTGTGGCTGTGGTTATGTCTGTGCTGCAGCAGCTATGCCTCTGACGGAATTGTGGCCCAAGGACAAGTCCACCTTGGAGAAGGTACATCTCAAAGTGACTGTGGCTGTGGATGAGTTTCTGCTGCAGCAGGCATACCCCTGGAGAGACAGTGGTTCATAGATGAGGCTCCACTTAGAGCAGGTACAACCCTAAGGGACTGAAGTCTGTGGATTAGCCTAAGCCGGAGCAGGGGCAAGGGGAGGAATTCATTGCAATACTTAACCCTGTGGGCTGGTCCAAAGGGACCAGGGATGGAGATTGTAATGGATATACCTTTAACTTGTTGTAACCTGTGATTTTAGTTGCACATAACAGGAATTGCCATAGCAGGAACCCCCAAGCCTTACAAGACGCTGTACAGGTGCAGCAGTGACTCACGAGTTGTCTAGCTTTCAGCCTTCTGAGTCTCTCCCTGATCCTGATGTGGGGGAGTGAGTGAGCAGCTGTGTGGGGCTTAGTTTCCAGCTGGAGTTAAACCACGGCAAAGGCCTAGCAGAAATAAGCAGCAGGTGGGTGTTTCAAGTAAATTGTGAGATCTTAATGTCTTATTAAAGAAGGACAGTGAACATAAATTTGAGATCAAGGAGTGACTCTAGAATTACTAGGGAAGAAGAAAGCAGCTCTAAGGAAGGAAAGCTTTGGGAACTGTTTCTCATATTCTGGAAGCACTGAGTCTCTGCAGTAATAGGACTGGGAAGTTTGTGATCTCTTCTAGCTACAGAAATAGTGAGTGAAGTGCCATTTTGCTAGTCTTGAATAGATGAGGTCAATACATAATGTTCTCTTACCTGGTCATTTTCAGTCTGAATACAGGACGCTCCACTCCCCCTTTCTCCTTCTAGTAGCAGAAATATCTTCTCTTCTCATGTTGCTATTGGAAACATGCAAAAGTACATCTTCCATAAGAATGCCAGAGCCATCATGGTATCTTGGTTTGGGTAGAATCAGGAAGTCTCTATCTTCTCTATTAAAGCTGTTTGAACTTTCCGAGTCTGCAGAAAAGCTGAGATTCCCTGAGCCAGCAAGTAAAGCTGTGACTCTGTGCTTAAAGTTTTCTGTAGAGATGAAGAGAAATAGGAGAGGTGGGTTCTGTTTTCTTCCAGTTACTTCAATATTTTATTGCACTATTTTTTTCATATAAAATATATAAACAGGCCTGGGAACATGGAAATCGGCTCTCCTCACTCATATCCATAGCTACTCGGCTCCAAGTCAGACAGTGCATACTAAATGCTTACCTGATCATCTGCATCAATAGTAACGACATTTCTTTCTGAAGCACTTAGCTATCTGTAGAAAACTTAGACACCTTAACTCTGCAATGAAGAATCCTTTTGGAAAACTTTGGCTTAGTGGGTTCTAAAATGTAAGCACCTATTAGATGTGTCCTCAAAATACAAAGTTCTGAAGTACTCTGAGTTGGAAGAAATTTGCAGATTTTTATAAAGTTAATTTGTAAAATCCATAGTGATGTTTTTAATTAACTGAACAGCTACTTTAGTGGTTGGACTTGATCTTAAAGGTCTTCTCAAACCTAACTTGTTCTATGATTCTGTTAGTCTAGGGCATTTGTTCTGAAAGCCAGTTCAGCTGTCCCATGTGAAAAATATTCAACTTCAGATATGTTCCCACATGTGAGAAATATCTACAAAATGTGAACATGGCAACTTGATAATGTTAAGCATCATTCAGCAATGTTTTCAGTCCGCTTTCAGGCACATTTCTATAAATCTCTATCTCCTACTTGCAATGTCCTAGCACATCCTTTCCTTTTGTTATTAACTAAATCTATACCATGTTAAATAATATCAGTGATAGTCAATGGATGGGACATAAAAGTGACTTGGATACTCATTCTCTTCTTTTAAGAAAAAGTGTATTTCCTGTGGGAAGCTGCTAGTATGATCTCTAAGTAAACTTTGGCAATGTGAATCATGATGTTTTTCTCAAACGTTTATTTTAGCAGCTGGCAAAGAGCATACTACAATCATATCATAGCAAATACATACCACGGATGAGAGATGTATGAAAATAGTAAACAAATGGTCAAGAATGTATTTAATGTCCATTGCAAGTGTATAATTTGAGCATGAAAGACCAATTTAGGGCATAGAGATTATAGGAGTAACTAA
This sequence comes from Falco biarmicus, assembly GCF_023638135.1. Classification (NCBI taxonomy): domain Eukaryota; kingdom Metazoa; phylum Chordata; class Aves; order Falconiformes; family Falconidae; genus Falco; species Falco biarmicus. The sequence goes on along the minus strand of NC_079294.1, from coordinate 14,801,338 downwards.
AAAGGAACCTGTAGAAGTTATTTAGCTTAATTTAAAATATATGTTATATATGAGGGAGAAATAGCCAAATATTGCTTTTACCCATCAACGTGAAATGTTTAACTTTCAAACAGCCCTTATTATAAAAGACACATCCATTTGGTTCTAACACCAACGCTGCACACAAATCTGCTCATTTTTATTACTGTCAGTTATGTAAATTGAAAATGAAGAATCGTTATATTAAAGATATAGAAAGACTTGCTGACCATTAGAGGTAGGCTTTCTAGAATATTAAGTGTTCTGCATCTCTCCCCCCAAAATGCGAGTCTTAGGTTAAGTATTTATGTTCCATAGTTTGAGACTTATTTTCCCAAATGTGTATTTGGCCTTACAAGGAAACTTGGAGCACAATGTTTATTGATAAGAACTTGTCATAGATAGAAAAAGGAGCTTCATTAATTTCTCCAAGGAAGGATTTCTCCTCTGATACATATAGCATCTGAAGACATTTCAGCTGACCACCTAGTCTAGCTCAGGGCATCAGGAGAGACATCAATGAGCATACACCACTTCTGTTAATTATTTATTCAAAAAATGGCTTCAGAAGTACCAAGAATAATAACCTTTACTACTTTACAAGTGTCACATTTTGCACACACAGCAAAGAGAAATTTGCATCTTCATCCCACCCCCCACCTTCCTTAAGAGCATCACACTGACAATCTGTATTGAGGTGGTGTGAGTGTCCTGAAGTCCAAGAGTCTTTCAAGCTGTATAGCTGCGTATCTACTTCCTATTTTGTATCAGTGAATTTAATTTCTGTTTCCTAAATACATGATTGTACTTTCATCTACTTGATTCTGGACCATTTATTGTTTAATCAATTTCCTTTTTAATTTGAAACCTTTCCTCCAAAGTGTTTACAATACTTTCCAACGTCATCGACAGATTGTATAACAGAAGTCCTAGTCCATACCTTGGATTTGTCATGAAAACATTACTATTAATGTATGTCAGGCTCAAGACAAAATTCTCAGGGTTGCACCTCCAAACACCCTCCCATGATGAAGGATATTTAAATGAAGGAAAACAGGGGCATCCTTCCCCCTAAGCAAGTACCCTAATCACTGTGCTTTACGCTAGTCATGAACCATTACATGTTCTGTCTCACTAGCCCAAAAAATCTTGTAACTATTTCATGCAATGCAGATTAAACATGAGCCACAGAGACACAGCCTCTATTGAACAAAGTTTTAGAGGATTAATCTGTGTATTTTATAGCAGAAATTGTGAATTCCTGCTGATTTGAAATGCTTGCAAACCTGCCATGTAACTATTTCAATACTTTTAAACCAAGCTGGTGCTGCAACTTTCACTGATGCAATGATATTTGCCTGATTATTGTCATCTTCCATTTCCATTTTTGTTAGAACTTTAAGCCACATGGTCCATCTGGCATTCTCTCTCACTTGTCATTTTATAAGGTATAAAAATAAAGTATATTTTAAAATTCTAAATCATCGGTTTTGTTTTCTCACATAAGAACTGAATATAAGAACTCAAAGGCTTTTACAGAATATTTTATGAAAAAAAAAAAACTCTTTAACTAAGTCTGAGATCTGCATCTGTACTTTATTTCAGTATCTCACTGACTGCCTACTGACAATAATGGCCAGGGAGGAGTAGTGTACTAGGCTAGAACATAAATGGACGTTTCACAAAATCATCTCTTGAAGTTTTCGAGTAGTGCAGGGTATTTAGCCACACGTCATCCATTGGAATGAATATGTGTATCATGTGTAGGAGAGATAGAGATTTAGAAACAGACAAAATGCCTATGTCTTTCTTTGTGTGGTCTTCTGTTTGTATTCTGCCTGTTTAAAAAAAAAAAAAAAGATAATAACTGCAGAATGTGTTCAACAGACTGGCGAACACCTTCACGAGCACAATCAACATGAGCTGAGAGGGACTTACTTTACTTCATGAATACATTTACATTATGTCTTGCAAAATTACTGAGCAGCTGTTAGAGAAAAAAGAAAACATGATCAGTATTCTTGCAGAGGGAGTTACTGAGGACCAATCATCAGATACACATGGCAAATAGAAACGGTAGTCTGAAAAGGTGATAAGCAATCAAGTACAGACAAAAGTGAGACACTGTGACCTTACATTCAGCATGAGTAGTAAATTAACATATCTGTGCAGTGTACTAGGAAATTAAGAGGACAATAAGGGCAAAATAGATTTAAGCCCAGCCATGGGCTGCACAAATCTGAAATATCTAATTTAGTCTAATTACAGTCTATTTTACATGCCACATCACAAACCTTGGCCACATAATCTTTTCACCAGCAACCAGCAGCTCACAGCTAGGTTTACAGACTTGACCTATATGATTAAGCAAGGCAGATTTTGTATTTATGGAACATGACCTAGCCACGAAGTGGGGTAATCTGAAGACAGACAAGTGACTCAGAAAATGGGCTCAATTAACTTGTCTTGGTCCATTATGCAGTGTTCATTTTTTTTCTCAGCAGAAGTCACTCCCCTCTGACCTGTAAGAGATTCCCATTAAGCATGTCAAAGTACAAAATGCAAAAGAGAAAGTTATTCAGGTAAACTGGTTTCTGTGCTCCAGGCATGCTCCTCTGCTGGGAGGACAAACCAGAAACAGCCTGTTACAGGAGCGCTGTACCTGAGGGCTCTTAGAAACATGTTGAAACTCTGCCACCAATTAAAAGAGACATTTGAGGTGATCTTCACTGTTTCATAGGAAGTTTAGCACCTCCTGAAATTATATTCATTTATCCCAGACAGATTTTATTACTAGGGCTGATAAAAGAACACTTTAAGTGCAAGCTTTTTACCTTTGCATCCAGCACATTGCCCAAGGTATTAACACTAAAGAAAACAGAATGGCCCTTGTAGATATTTCCTTCAGAGGTCTTTATCTGCTTTATCTATAGAGGTCTTTACTAGTTTAAATAGCATGCTGGTCTGGATTAGACTACTAGTGTATTTGTTAAGCATTTCAAGAACTGAAAGTTAGTGTTTCCTACAAGCAATCTCTAATTTTGCTTGCCTAGGAGTGTTGCTTTGTTCCTTAGAGGAGGTCAGGAGAGACACTTCTTTTGCAAAGGGAACAGTAAATTAGTAGATTCAGTAACCTTTCACCTATTCTCCTGGAAATACAAACACAAGGCCTATTATCATGGAGACATTTTTAATTCAGTAAGAATTTTAATTTTTTTTTAATGAGAAAAGGGCATTAGATTATCTGCAGTCTTTAGGTAAATGGGAAAAAATCCTGAAATCATACAAAACACAGCTGTAAATTCCATCAAAATCTTATAAAAATATATATGTGATGGCAACATTTATTATTGTTAGCATTGTTCAGCAATATGATATAAAATTATAAACATTTACATAGCAGAAAGACTATTCTGCATTTCTAGGCATAGATAATTGCAGATTTCCTTATAAGAAACTGTATATAAGGAGGGAGGGGGAAAAGAGAGAGGGCATTTCTCTAGATTTCTGTATGTTCTAGACAGGTCCACATATGCACTGGCTGATCAGTGCTGCAGATTATGCAGATGTAAAGTGTGTCTGACAGGCTTAGGATGTTTCACACTTATGGCACATATGCTACATCATATGTTCTTACATATTTGTGTGGGAACACTAACCCCCTCTCCACCAAAACGATATTAAGAATCAGCAGCAAATTACCTAATCTGTGGTTTATTAGGAAAGTCTTATAAGGCTATTTAGATAATTTAAAGCCTTCAGGCTGTGCATATTAAACCAGGGTAAAAAGTGAGCAGGACATCAAAAAAGGTAATGGAAAGGAAATGTTCCCACAACAATGAGAGCTTGTCAAACTCGTTGGTCAGATATCAGCACAAGTTAATCAAGAGAACTCCATTTATTTTAATGGACCTACACCAGTTCATACAAGTGAAATTCTGTCTTCACAGTGCCATTTTTGACTTGTAATAATTTGCATCTATATCACTTTTGTTTGTCCATAATGTTATTTTTTTCATGTGTTCTTAAGAATAAGGAACAAATGCACAACAGCCTTGATGCTTCTGCTCAGTATGCAGGTGCCTAATTTAATGTGTGCTAACAGGTAATATTTGTTCACATTTGTATGAACTGCAAAGAAAAAGAAAAAGCTATTAGAGATTATGCAAGGATTTACATGATTAAAGCCCTGGATAGGAATACTCTGCTGTAGCAACAACCAGAGACTTCTCAAACACTTCCTCCTGCACAGTTTAAAATAAATGTACAAATTGCAAATATTACAGATTCTCCCTAGAACAGAAAGCTATAGCCATAAAATACCCATTGCTTTCATTTTCTTTCATATGCTTCCATTAGAATTAAGTTCACACTATGATGAAATATATTTGGCTAGAAGCAGATTTCATCCATCCGCCCACCCCTCGTTAGTACATAGTGCATGAGGTTCATACAATTCAAGGTTTTCCACAAAGAGCTATGAACAAATTATGAAAATTATGCCGATGCCAAGTGTAGGAGTATCACCAGTACCTGCTTGCATTCTCAAGTCACACTATAGAAATATAATTTAATACTTTTAATAGCAGCATCATTTTAGTGATAATGGTCAACAAATAGAAATCACATGAAGTTTACGGAGGGAGGAAGGTTTTTTTTACTAGGTTAACTATGTCAGCTAGTTTGTCAACAAAATCAAATCAACTTTTGAGCATGCAAGCTCTTTTTCTGGCTTGCTTAAAACAGTACATTTCAAGCACACTTCTTCAGAATTTCATTAACTGTTGGGGCAAGCAAGCAGCCTTTTTTTCACAGGGGCTAGAAACTAGTCCTCATATTTTACAGAAATCTCAGAGTGAGAACTTAATACCAGAATTTCTATTTTCCATTAGTGAACTAGTACAGAAAGATACAAAAATGAAGGGAGAGGAAAAGAAATTCAGTCATTTTTCCTATGTTTTAGTTTTGTTCTTTCACAACTTGCCATGCTTCGCCACTTTAATGAAAGCACGACCAGAAGCACCACTACATGCACACAAACCCCTACAGACATTTTCACGATTTATTGTGACCATGTACATTGCTGTCAGGCTAAATGATAAGCAGTATGTCCCTTGCCTTCACAATATAAAGTATATAATGAAAGAGCTTTTAGGATAATGAATTGTCCTGTACCAGAAAAGGGGTTCTTTCTTGTAGATGCATTACCTTCCACACCAGTATCTAATGAACAAAATTGTTCGAGTGAATGGAAGTCAAATTGCTTTGATAAGAGGTCTTTTTATGTGTATACCTGGCAAACAAACTATGGATTTTTAATCACTCTGTGATCATACAACTATAATGCATCCCTGGAATGCTATTCTAGGGATGCATTACATTTAAGTGTTCCATCAAAAAGGTTGTGCAAATGGCTTATTAACCTTTTTTCCCCAGTAGTAAATTCCTCTTTATCTGATTGGAAATAGATAGCACAGAATTCTCAATAACTGATTTGATTTCTAAGCTATTTATCATATAAACTCTAATAAATTATTGCTTGTGACGGAAAATGCATCATATATTGCTTGTGAATCTGCTGAAAAATGCAAATGCACCATTGCTTCAGCCACATTCTCTTTGTAAGTCAAATACTGAACCAGAAAGTTAGTAACTTTCTTCAGAGCTAGAGAGAAGCCACAGCTACCTCAGGAGCTTCCTAAAATGTAGGAGCTTGAAGTTATAGTAACCAAACAATACAGATTTGAATTAAAAAAAAAATGCAAATTTGTATAAAATTATTTTGTTTGAAGAGAAAACTTGGTATTTTAAACTGAAATTTTAAAGTTCCATTCCAACATTTACAAAATTAACAACTTTGACTTTCCTTAGTTGTTCAGATGTGTTCAACAAAGTCTGCATGGAAAAATCTAGTCTGCTATTTCGGATGTAGTCTTTGGTTTGACCTAGAGTTCCCACTAAAACATCGGTGCCACTATCAATACTACCTAATTGTCCTTTACTGAGTTCCCACATAAAAACCTACCGCTGAAAGTTTCTTTCTGAGATCCTGGAAAGGCTATAGCGACCTGAATGGCCATCGCCCTTGTTGGAAAAAAAGCAGTTTGTTTGGTCTATGGCCTTTTTTTTCAGACTGCATGCTGCTGAAGTTTTCTCAGTTAATGCAAGAACAGGAGACTGTTTTTCCCAGTTTCAGCCTGAGCTGAAGCAATTGAGTCCTTGCTGTTCCATATGGGATAGAAAGTCCAAGAGAAACATTATCTGAAACATAAATAGCAAGGAAATAAACATAGGAAACAATGTTTCAAGGATAAATATACTTCAATTTAGTTTCACAGCTAAATTATAACCTTTTATTTATAACTTCCTTAGCTCATACTTTTTTCCTCAAGTGTTCTTGCTTGGCAAGCAGCCAAATTATTTACACAGATCTGACGGGTATAAGAATTAGTATCTTAATGACGTTTGTATCTGGAGGACAACACTTGTTGCTACAAACCGATGTTTTCCATTTGGCTATTAATAACTAAAACTAGTTCTCTGTGCTCATTTCACATTGCAGTTTTTCCCCAAGAAAATCAGGCAATATAGAAATCTTGTAAGAGACATCCAAACTGTATAAATTGATCACGGAAGCTCAAAGTATCTTCAGATAGTAAAAAAAAAAAAACACCTGAAAGATTATTGAACTACTATTTAGAAAGAAATCTGAGTTTGTTTTGGTTTGCATTTTTTTCCCCATTTCCTTTTCCCAAGGGAAAATATCAGGTTTTGTTGAAAAAAGAATTCACACTTAGAAGTTTTCTTTTAAAACTACATGTAAAACAAAAATCTGTCCATTTAAAATTTCTAATTAATACTCAGAATATGTCAATAAAATTGGAAAATTTCTAATAAAATTTCTTTTCTGTGACAAAATTTAATCATAAACATATTGTTCAGGCAACATGTTTTCTCAATTGGTCTAAGTTATAATTTAGCTATTTTTACTTCTGTGAAAGATTTTTTGACTTCAGCTAGGGCGTTGATAAAAAAGGCATCTGTTTATGAATGCCACAAAACAATTTTATAGTGCTTGGCACGACACACTGAAAATAAACACACTGAAAAACACACTGAAATAAACAGCTTGATTGAAGTCTTTCGTTTTTTTAAAGTACAACTACAATTAGAAGGCAGTAGTAGTCTTCTGACAACTGGCAGAACAATTTTAAGGCTCTGTTTGTTACCTAATAACTTTTATAGAATTTTGAAGCTGCATAATAATTCCTATTGCTGTTTTCTAAAGTAATTGCATTAAATTTCAGTCCCACTTTTCTCAGAATTTGTATTTTTTTAAATATAAATCACAATGCTTGTTTCAAGTAGCTCTTGCCTCAGTTGCTCTAAAGCAGGTGTCACCTCTCTTTTGCTTTTATTTTAAAAGTTTTCTCATCCCCCAGCACATTCTCTGAACATATCTTTAGATATGGTAACTCACAGCAGTGACAGACACTTCCACAACTATCAAATGAGAGTAGATACAAGGCTTGTCTACATATGAGAGCAAAAAGATTAAGCTGCTTTGAAGTGAGGCTACTTGTTCCCCATGAGTGCCTCCAGACTTCAATGCAATTTAGTTTGTATGTATTGACTTCACACCTTGACAGTCTGGGTGCAGGCCTGATCTCGGACAGGAATAACCATAAAATGTTAAATTACCAGTTCTGAGAACAGTGGCACTTTATTAAGCCCTTCTCCCAAAGGATTTGTATCTCAGTAGTGGTCCTGCGTGGATTTTTTCGTACCTGATAACAGACAAATTTACCCCGTTGCATTCACATCCTCACAAGGCCATTACTAGGCACCTTTTTTTATTTAGCCACTTATTCTCACAAAACATATAAAACCTCACTATCTTTTCAGGTACTTGATATATTTGTCTGAAGCTGTGCATAAGGCTAAAATCTTTATTAAAAAGAAGACATAGCCACAAGCCTACACGTGTATATACAGAGAAAACAACCTGTCAGTTTAGTCCCTTGACAAAGCAGGCTGAAAATGAGATGAACATCTCAGAAGTATGTAATGGGCTAACACAAGAGCCCTTTTTCTTCATTGCTAGACTCATTGTACAAACCACCTCTTTTATTTCATTTACACCTCTTTAAATTTGACAAAGTATTTACTTCATCCTACTCTTGGTATGTCCCAAATATTTAGTTAATAACCCTTTCAAGGCATGGATTATTTTTTACAACAAAAATCATAGTTTGGATCCCTGTCGTTTCAACAACCGCAATGCAAATCATTAGTATTTGTAAGAAAACTTTACATACCATAATCCTTGAAAATAAGAAACCAAAATTACTACTTTAAGAGTATTTGACTGGGGGGAAAAAGAAACCAAACCAACACAAGAAAACAAGGAAAATAACACATTGGGGAGGGGGTGGGGGAATAATACATGTTCAGAAACAGATCCGGAACAAGTAATTATACCTAGAGCTTCCTAACTTATTATGTGGGCAAGATTTTTACTCTTTTACTTCCACAGCACCCAAATGGGAAGAAATAATAAAGAGAAAACATGGATTTGAGTTCAAATTAGCTATGTGTTTGTTTCTATGCAGTGTAAAAGTCTAACAGCTGTGGAAAGTATCAGAAACACCAAGAAATAGGATGCAGGAGATAAAGACATTTTCTAATTTTGTGCTGCATAGATTGGGGTTTTAGGCTGCATAGAAGAGTTTCACTACAGACAGTTTTCTGTCAGGTCATATCTGGGCAAGATCTAAGAACCGAACAGAATGGAAGAGGGGAAAATGTTCTAAATGTAGGCCTTAAAGACCACTTAAAACTGAAAGGGTCAAGTTGTTATTTCCCAAACCCTCATCACTTTCATGCAAGTAAATCTGTTTTAGCTTTGCTACCAGCAAATTTCTTTAAGGTTTGACATAATGCAAGGTGTGTCATGCAAAGGCGGTGTGGGGACAGCAGCTATTTTCAACTTTAGAAGCTATAACTGTAAAGGTTTAAACAAGATTATAACCAAGCACATCAAATTGAGATTTTTAAAAAATGGTGGGAATTAGATAAATTGAGGGGGTTTAATGTTCTTACAGAACTCATTTAGACTTACAGGGAGAGGGCAGTATCCCAGGGAGCAAGCACCTCCCAGAGATGCAGAGTGTATGTTTTATGTGCTGATTCACAAATATGTACACTAGGTTTGAGCCAGATTACAAATTTTTTGATTCAGCAGTAGTTGAAGATCAGACACTAAAACTCTGCTAGAAGCAAAATTTCCATAGACTTTGTTTCCAGACTGGGTAATCCAGAATTTTGAAAGGACTGAAATGCTTCCCTTTTTTCCACAAGTTCTGCATAGAGGGTGACAACACATTATATATCCTGACAATACTATAGGCTGCATCTAAATGGCAAGACATTTTCCCTCTGCCCTGCCCCCTGAAATACTATCCCCCCAGGCTTAAAGACAGATGTTTATTGGTATGGAGTATTACAGTTTAGACATAATCTCATTTCATCTCACTTCTCACCAAATTCTTTCAAAACAACTTCACAACAGCATTGATGTAAGTTTTTTAAATAAAAATTGTCAAAAAGGGGTGGGCTTGTTGGAATATGAGCATCTGAAAACATCTAAAAGTGTTTCTTAAGTGTTTTGTTTTCCAGATGGCTAAAATTTAGGTCTACCAAAAAGCTACCATCTGAAAGCCACTAATCTGTGTACTGTCCCTATGATTAAGTAAAAATTATTCTGAGAAAAACTGTTTGTATTTCTCTTGGTATATTACTCTAGTTAAAAGAACTCGGTTAATAGTAGGATTGAAATGTTCTGTTAGTTACACAGTGGTAGAACCTGCTTTTGCTGTCCTCTGTGGACTTTGATCATTAAAGTAATGACTGCAATTAATTTTCACCCAGAAGGGAAATATTTTTGTCAGTGCTGTGCTGACTTTTACAGGCTCTGTGGGTACAGCTTGCATATTAGACAAAGTTAGCCATAGAGGGCATGCTCTTAGCTCTGTTGCTTCTTCTGTGTCAAGTATTATTGGCATAACGTCTATCAAAAAAAAATTTAAAATTCCTGAAGAATTAAATAATGACAGTACAGGAGACTACCTTGAACTCCCTGCCCTCTCCTCCTAGTATTTCATGAAACTCCATGTCAATCAAGTTCAGAGCTGGGTTAGTGGTGCCATATATTACCAACTTTAAAAAAGAGGGTCAAAGCAAACTGCTGTTTCAACTCTCGCAGCTGGGAGCAACACTTTTAATAGGCGTGTACATCTGCTGCACATAGAATGAAAATATCCTTGGCTAGTTGCATTCATGCCCATCTGTTGGGATGGCATGCTGCCTGCTCACAGGTCGGTCACATCATTGCCACATGGCACAAATGCCAGAATAGGGACAGTTTATTTGGCCAGCCTGCTTCTCAGTAAAAATGAACAGATCTTCTGCAGGACATGGTTACAAAAGCTAGCAGTACTGCTTTGATAACAAGTGCTGTTCAAATTTGGTTGCTGCTCCATACATTTTCATATTGTAGCAGCTCACCAATAGATATTTCCACAAGTTCTTTCACATATGTAGTAGTCAGCCTTTTGGTGAAGATCAGCCTAACTGAAGTATACTATGAGCTATTTGCACTCTCCTTTTAGCGCAAAAAGTACTTGTAAAAACAGTAATATTTTCTATGGTCATTCCATATCATTAACCTCTAACTAGTAGTGGAGATATTAAGTTGAACCCTCCAATCTGAAGCTCATTTACTGCCTTCTCAGACTTGGAAGAGATTGCTATCTTGACATTTACCAAAATAACAGTTTTCCTTTTTGAAAAGCAGAAACAACTATTTTGCTACATTCCTCTTTGATCTCTTATTATTGAGAAACACTGACTTTTTCTGAGCATAAATACGGATGATCTTATTTTGCTGGCTTCATTTGAACCAATAGTTAGATGAATGAAAGATCCTTTCCCAACAAATTTGTGGCCCCTCTTATAGCATCACTTTCAAATTAAGTAGAAGCAACATCAAATTTCCCATTTTCAGGAAATTATTTATGTAATAGAATTTTTTCATCTACTAGTAAGTTAACTAATGTGTCTAGAGTACACACCTTTTTTATTTATTAAGTTCTTTCTGACAGTTCCTGAAAAAACTCTAGAGTGTGTGTACAAGCATATGGGTCATACTGAAGATGAGGTATATATTAGTAACAGTTAAAAATGGCAAAAGGGAATGATTTACAAGGATGGGAAAATTTTTATTAAGTTTTGGTACAAAGCAACGTGAATAAGGTCAATATCACTTAAACTTGAAAAACGTATTGCTTACAACAAACTCATAAATAAAGAATTTCTCAGGACCATTATGTCATTATTCTTCATAACAAATATAAGGAAGTACATCTAGGACAAAGACATACTGCAGTGCCCTTTGGACTAATATAAAGGAAAGCAACTGTATTATTTCTATTAGTATAATGTGCATTTTTATATTACTTCTTTACCGATATGGTTTTTCTATGAAGCCTCATCTATTAAAAAAAAAAAAAAAAAAAAGGACAAACTATTTAAAGTCAGCAACAGAAAGCATAAATCTGCATTATTAAAGTCCTAAATATACGAATAACTAATCTCATAGGATCTCAAACATTGCAGAGGCAATTAGGTGAACAGACCAAAAAAAGAAAATTAAATTCTGCTTGAATTTAAATGAAAACAGGTTAAAAAGAACCCTATATAGAGCTTTGTGATATCAGAAGTTTGGGGGTGGACAACAAGGTCTGGCTACCTCCATTATATCACTAGCTGATGAGTGGCACGTACTCCTACATCACATAGTATGGTTATGCTGTGAAGCATCTCCATAAAGGTTAGTTTGTGAAGCATCTCTGACAAGTCAAGGGAGGTGATTCTCCCCTTCTGCCCTCGTAAGACCCCACCTGGAGTACTGCATCCAGTTCTGGGGTCCCCAGTACAAGAAAGACATGTTAGAACAGGTCCAGAGGGGGACCACGAAAATGATGAGAGGGATGGGACACCTGTCCTGTAAAGAAAGGTTGAGAGCTGAGGCTGGCCAGTCTGGAGAAGAGGAGGCTCCAGGGAGACCTTATAGCAATCATTCAGGATTATAAAAGGGGGCTTACAAGAAAGATGGAGAGAAACTGTTTACCAAGTCCTGTAGTGATCGGACAAGGGGAAATGGTTTTAACTGAAAGAGGGTAGATTTACGTTGGATATAAGGAAGCAATTGTTTACAATAAGGATGTTGAGACACTGGGACAGGTTGCCCAGAGAAGCTGTGGATGCCCCGTTATTGGAAACATTCACAGTCGGGTTGAACAGGAATTTCACCTGATCTAGTGAAAGATGTCCCTGCCCATAGCAGGAAGGATTGGATTTGATAACTTTAAATGTGCCTTCCAACAGAAATCATTCTGTGATTCTACGATTCTATGAATATTGAGTCTGTGTCCTCTGATTCTATTTAAAATTCAGATCTTTTTTTTTTTTAACTCATGTATCACTCACTAATAAGCAAAACCAATAGGCTGAACAGGGAAAACTTTGCTAAAGTTACTCAAATATTTGCCTTTGTAAACCCACACATTTGCACTGGCAGTATCTGCAGTGTTATCTATTCAATTTCTACTGAAAATGAACAGTTGTTAGAAAAACTATTTGTACAAAATGAGAATACTGTGAGTATTCTGTTGAATGTTTGGAAGAGAATTGAATGCCTTAGGTCCCCATCTTGGTAATGAAATGTTCAGATATAAAATCAAAAGTGAAGTGCAATATTACGTGAACAAACTACATAATACCAACTCAGAGTCATATTTAGTTCACAATATACAACCCATCAGTATGCTGAAATCTCATTGGAATTTTTTCATGGAAGCTGCTTCTTGATAGAACATTAGTTTGGTTTTGGGTTTGTTTTCTTACAGCAACTGCTTTCTTTCTGTTTAAAAATCAATAGAAAATATAAAATGTAACACCCTGTCTCAAGACAGACATTGAAAGTTGAAACAAACTCCAGAACAGTGCTAACAGTGCTGTTATCCTGTATTTTAGATATCTAATCAAACCCAGTCATCTGTTGCATCAAGATCTGTACATCCAGTTTCCAGTTCCCCAACAATGTAGAAGTTACTAGTACATCATAGGAAACAAACCTAGGTAAAGGAGGGCTGCTCCAACAAAGAATTGGTAGAATAAGAGACTTCAGAAAAAAATTACCATGAAGCCACAGTGTCTTTTCAAATATGGCACTTTTCATCAGGAATCTTTCCTTGATTTCAGCCACCAATACATGACAAAAATCCCGAATTTTCATGTGAATACTGTAATTGAAGCTTAGAATAGGATAATTTTCAGACACTTCTCCCACAGGCATACCTTTATTCTTTTAATTTCTCGAATGTTCACATAAATAAATATTTTTTTAAATAATGACTCTTTATATTAATATTGTGGCCTATTTGCAAACACACTTACCCCTACCAATGGGCAGATGAGAACTGCCCATTAGGAACTCTTTCTAATTGCAGGAGATTTTAATATGGAAAGAAATGCAGCTTCTCAGATGAGTATGATGAGTTAAGTAGAAATTTATTCTAAAACACACAATTAGCAGGATTCTGTAGCTTAATATTTTCTTGTAAGAAGAATTAAATTGTTAAGATTGATAAATAAGCCCTTAAAATCAAGTTTCATTAATAGGAAATAAGTTTATAGAAGATTCCATGAAGAGACTTTGAAGTTTTTTCAGAGCAAATTATGAAAAATAAAACATAAAACCTTCCAGTAATTAAAAATAAAATCAGTGACAATATAACTCATGTCAGTGCATATGAAAACTGAGCAAAATATGTTTTCTTAATTCTGAAGTGATTTAATGACAGTAAATTAATTCAAAAGCTGACTTCTGAGTTCTTCCATTCATCTAATAGGAAAGATATTTCTTCAAGCATCTGTGCTATGCAAGAGGTAGTAATAACAGATTGTGAGTAACATGCACAGATTTAGTGAATACACTCTGATATCACAAGTAGATGTCTCTAAGGTGGTATGGGAAAAAGTCTGCTTAAAACCAAGGCAAGTTCAAAGCATACCAGCTGTAGAAAATTAAAATGCACCAATCAAGTGAACTTTAGTAATGCTTTCATTCTCGATCATTTTTTACAGTGATAGTAATGTAGTTACGCAGGTTTTCAAAAACACCTGTATAATTTTAATTCCACTAAAAGCAGAGAGAATTTTTGTTCTTCATGTTCATAAATCACAAAACCAAGATTTAGTGCAAGTATAGCTATTTTAGTAGGAGGTGATTTTTTTTACCAAAAACCATACAGCACAGATGCAACTATACTGCTATAAGGTTGCCTAAGCCCATATAATTTTTATTCTGTCTCCACACACATTAAAGAAAGGCTATCAGTATTCATACATAAAGTATATGACTAGTACAGTATATAACAGAATGCTCACCTATGAATTATGATAGATAAGGTAATACAACTTTCCAAGGGGTTGTTATATTCAACAGTTTCACTTGTAGTGAAAAACAATAAACTAAGGATGCATTCATCTGTCCATGCTGTCCATTTCTTACCCTGTAAAAAAATAATCTCTTCAAAGAATCAAAATCTCACATGGTTGTTTTAGGAGGGAAAACTTATTTTTAGCCATGGGCAGGGAACCAGTTAAGAAACAGAAAAGTAACACAGCAATTTTAACACATTATTGTGGTAAATTGAAGTACTTAATTTCTGGAAGCCAATGAATGGACATGTTTCTGCAAGAAACAAAAAACTGAGCAGAATGATGACAAAGCAAGGGTGTCACTTCCAGCCAACAAGCTAAGATGAGCAGGAGGAAAATAATTATTTAGCATTGTACTCATTGTCCTTTATATTCTATAGTAACAATTTGAACATATGTATTAGAATTGGTTAAAAAGAAAATAAGACAGAAAGTCAGTAAGAACGGCAGTTGTTACAGTATTGCAGGATTTCACTTCAAAATATTTTCTTCATTTCTTTTAGTATTGAATGTTTCCCATTAAAAATAATTCATTACAAAGCGTTGTGATAATTGATTTTTTTTTCTTATTACTATGAGCTATTCCAACAGTTACCTCATCCAGTGAAATATTCTATTAATTCATTTTAGAAGTTCATGATTTCTGGAGAAAAAATTGTGAAATACTGGTTGTGCTGACAATTTCAAGCAGTTATCACATAAATGCCAGAGCAGAAGTAGAATGACACCGCATAAGAACTAAAACCCCAAGATTAGCTTAGGTCATGAGGTTTTTCTAAATGTGATAACTAGTAAAAGTAGCACGATTTAGCCAAACTCAGAAATAAAAACTAACGAAATTTTGTCCCATTGAGCTGGAAACATTTTTCACCTCTTAAAGTTCTTCCCTGGCCACCCTAGAGAATGGAAATGCCACACCGATCTACAGCAATGCTCATCTGGTTTAGGGGAATATAACATTGTACAGATTTGCTAGCCAGCCATCAGGCGGATTTTATTTCCTTCACAAAAACTGTTCAAATCAGAGTTACCATTCTCCCCTCCATCCCAGACACCTTGCTTCTACTTGCTGGGGAAGATGCACACCCCCTTAGTAGCCTCCAGTGATTTCAGAGTCATGCTTACTTAGGTCTATGCCTAGTTATCTCTGAACACCCTTTTTAGAACATGGACTGAAAATAAAGAAAAATTTAACTCGGAGAAGCATGAGCTAGCACTTCCGTTGAAATTAAGGTTTAAAAACAACTTCATTGGGAAGAAAACAGGAGTGATAAAAGGAGGCTGAAAGTATGACCAAGGAAAGCCAATTCAGCTGCAGAATGAAACACCAGATCAGAAACAGCCAGTAAAAATTGCCTGTGAATACCAGAGTTTATGGGTGGCAAGGTTTATCTCAGCCTGGAGTAGCACTCCAGTCTGGAGCACCATGACACATCACTAATATGCACAAATTAGCAGAAGAAAAGACAAAAGCAAATCCTATTTTTAGGTAACGGAATATCTGAGAGGAGAATCAAGGAAATTATAAATTCCTATAATTCTGATAAGTATTTACTAAGAAAAAAAGGTAAAATACATTTACTACATATTGTAGATGGATGTAAGCATGGAGGAAGAAAAGGAATTACTTCAAGTGGCACAACAGACCATAACTACCGAAAGAAGTAATAGCTGATATTAAGAAAATGATAATATTAGAAAGTACTTTCTGATCCATTAGACTCTAATATATTCTTCTGAGGAAAGTACCAAAATCCTGGTTATTTAAGAAATTTAGCAATTAGACTGGAAGAAGTAACAGACAATATGCAGAGAGGAAAAGTACAGCACTTGCAAGAAAATTGAAAAAAGTTCTATCAGGTCATCTAATTCACCTTAATTTCTATGAAAATTAATGTTTGCTCTTTTCCCTTGGTTTAAGTTTTGCTCATCCAGTCATGAAACCTCTTAAATCTCTGGACTCAAAAAATGTCTTTCATTCAGGCAGTTGTGCCTCAAAGCTATTCATGCTAATTAGCCAAGGTCATTTAAATACATTTTGCATGAAGCACCTTAAAGTCAGTGTGCCATTTTATATATTTATCAAATTACTAATCAATATGCTATACCACAGTTACTACTCGGCCTTGAGCTACACACAGAATGCTGCATGAATTCAAATTGTGCAAACTACCGCCTGCATAAAATGAAATTAAAGTGTATGCAGTGATCACTATTCACAATACAAAAGACATGAAGAAGTGGCCTAAATGCAGTACATATCACAAATCTGTATTTTAAGTAAATCTTAACTGTGTTGTTGGTTTCTTTTTTTTTCTTTAACAAACCTTGTATTAAACTAGCTTCGATTTCACTTTCTTTCTCCAGCATATTACCTTCACTGTATTGGGAAAGTAATTTATTCCATCCTCTGTGGAGAGCCTGGATCTCATTTGCCAGCATATTTATCTTTCCTGCCACTGCACTGTCATTCATCTGCAGTCTCCACAGAATACCAGACCTGTGCAGAATTTCAATTAGGATTGATTCAACTAAATCCAGGCCACAGAACTGAGGCTGACAGGGTGACCCCCTGAGAATTTAATATGCTGAATCTAAAAAAAAAAAAACAAAACCCACACAAAACAGAAAACAGCTCAAGTTTAACACCATAATTCATTAAATCCTCTATATACTCGGTTTAATCTGGCTCACAACAGGTTTTTTTCAGGCTCATTGTATTGTGTGGGTAAACTGCTTTACAGTTAGTTTTGATAACCACAGGAAAGAAATTACCATAAAAATCTCTACTCTTCCTTTGAGGTCTAATCAACTTAAACTCAGACAGCTTGTAATGAACAGAAAAATGATTTCCACAGTCTGAGCTACCTTAAGGTTTTTATTCTGTATATGTATACATTCAAAAATCAGTACAATGTAGGTATACAGGTAAAATAGCTCTTTTATGGGAGATTTTATTTGACAGACTTCCCATGGTTTTCACTGTAATCATTGACAGACTTCATCTGCCTGTCAGTTAAATGTCCTAAAAGAATTTCTTAAATCATTTGTGGTTACTAGAACAGTTTTGCAGGTTTAAAGGCAGCTAAACTACAGAACAGTAGCCTGAGAGGACTTTTTACCTGAAGTATGTAAATATGTACTATTCAAGTCCTAATTTTATATTAGCTACTGTACAAAACATGTGACTTTGATTATACACAAGAAGCAGGTGTAAATAGATATTCAGCTTTATTCTAAAGCATTACAGCAGAGAAAGAAATAATAAAAAATCCACATGTAATTAGGATTTTTGTTGTCACTAAAGAATTCTCTTGAATACATTTTCCCTAAAGACCAAATTTTAACCACTGAAAAACATCCAGCTACAAACTCCCACCTGATTTAACATAAAAGGTGAGATAAGAACACACATATAAAACATTTACCAAAATCAAACACAAGAGTAAAAGAATACAAATGGAGTGGGGAAATATTGGCATGCACACATATTAATGTTAAATAAAACACGAGTCAGCTGGAACTGGGTGAAGTAATTAGAAGAGACATTGATTTGTTTGTGCACACAGATACTACGTCAATGAGTGTGGCGTAAGCCAAGAAATGAATTTATAGTTGGAATTTTTTTCTTATTTTAAATTAACATGACTAAACCAGAAAATATTTCACATATGACAAATATTTTCTAATCCTTTAACAGTGAAATTTAGAAATTTCTCAGTGCATCATGGCTATTATGAAGAAGAAGCACAATTATCACCAATTAAAAATTAGTATCTATGGAGTCCGGAATGAACTCACTATAACGTAGATTTCTTTCTGAAGTTTGGTCACAAGATCTACATGTAACTGCAGTAATCGGGGAAACTGCATTAATACATAGTTTATTGCATTAGTACAATAGATCTGTGTCTTCAGTCTATAGGCACAGTGTAGGGTAGTGGGGGTACACAATAAATCATGCTCCCAATATATTCTTCGATTATCAGTTGTTTCCATGATTCTTCTGAGGTACAAGTTTATGACTGTAATCAATTAGAATTTTCCTCCAGTACTATATACATATAGAAACACTACAATAAGAACATTCTAAAGCATAAATATTTTTCTTTGTTCTTTCTTTGGAGAGTGGAAGAAGTTGTGACACTACTTTATAGATGTCATTCAGATACACCAGAATTGTACAGTACGAGAATGTAATGATAAGAATCAAATTAAACTGAAGAGGATATAGGGGAATTTTGCCATCTTCCTTCCTTCATTTTTCTAGATTTGATCTTGTTCTTCACTGACCATAAAGCAGACTTTTCATCCTCTGGCCATTTATCTGACTAATGATCCTTTATTCCCCAGTTCATAACCTGAAACTCCGATCCAGTTGTCCTATTCAGAAGTTTGTTCCATTTTGTAGGTATAGCTATTACTTTTAACAAATGCTACCTATCAAGAGGTCTCTATATCATGGCACTCTTTATGATGTTACAAACCAAGTACCACAAAAGGGGAGAGTCAATAAGTGTTCATCTAGCAAACTATTTCCCTAGGGTAGTTCCTATGTGTTATAGTCAAAAGGAATAATACACATGGTGGAAATTTTGGCAGCTCATCTGCTAAGTCATGTTTCTTGTCTCGTGACATAGCACCAGATATAAAAAAGATCACGTCTTTGTTTTCTCACTTGTGGTCAGCTCAGAATCAACCTGATCCAAAGTTCCATTACTGAAAGTCACCCTGGGTAATAATGTCTCATAAACTGCCTTCTCTTTTGACTCCCAGATATCTAGGTCAGAAATAACCTGTGGTTCCTCAAATGCTACACTCACACACCTTTAAAAACAAGTGATTTATTTGATGTACTCTAGTTCTCATATATCACTAGCTGTGGAATCCACATGGAAAAAAAAACTATGGTTCCAAAATTACTTCATATAATCTTTAAGTACTGTAGAAATGCTGAAGAGAGGAAGGTTTCACCTTACCTTTTACCATCATCTGACTTACCTACATTTTATCTACTCTTTTTCTATTATACTTCTTATACCCCTCAAAAGCACCATTTTAAGAATCAAACACCATGGATGTTTTTACAAAAGCTTAAGAAAAAGAACTGCATACATCTGTCTTCACTGTGTCATCCACTATATTCTCTCCTTCCTGATAAGTAATGTATTTTGTTCTTTCAATTTATTTATACAATTTTTCTTATTATTTTCATTGCTTGAAACTATTTCTTGTAACTTATCCTATCTGATTGGTCTATTATTCTTGTTCTATTACCTTACATTCAAATCTTTTCCATTCTTGTGTAATTTTTGTTTTTCCAAGTCCTAAAAGTGATCTGATGTAGTCACATAGATCTTTTGCTTTATTTTCTACCTATACTTCTCACCAGAAAAGTTAATCTTTATGCTTTTGATAAGATTGCTTACTTTGACTGATACCTCTACCGTACTAATTTACCCCTAGATCATGGTCCCAAGAGACCTTGTTTCATTTTCAGTGATTTTATTGGGGGGTGGGGGGTTTTATAACTTTAGTGGCATCACTTTATTTAAAATATTCAGAAATTCAACTCCTGTCTTTACAAACTAAAGAAAATAAGCAAAGACAGAAAAAGTGAGCCTATACCTTTTAATTTCCATCTGTGTAGACATACTTAGTTCTGATCAGCTTCATGTTACTTTTCTATTACTTTTTCTATTTTAATCAGGTTTTCATAACATATTTTATTCACAATAAATGTCATTTATGTAAGCAATTTTTAGATTTTTTTTGCAGTTACTATTTGCTCAGAATGGGATTTTCAAAAGTACATTGACCCAGTTTACTTTTCCAATTGAAACTCGCTTTCTGTATTGCCGAATGCCTTTTTCTGTATTAAATATAATCTTTTCAATATAAAGGAAATCCTTGCCTTACTAATGCCCCACAGAAATTTTATATTGGTTTCAGTGGGCTCTGGATTAGGTAGCAGCCACAGAAAAATTATGAAGACATAAATATGGAACAAGGGTAATGACCGAGTCTGTAAATTTTCTGAGTATTTTGTCTACTAGAAGTTCTGCTCAATCCTCACTGCAATAATCCTATGAACGCACTACTCTGCTAAATAGACAGAGCAGTGGTTCCAGCAAATGTGCTAGAACACTTCCATGAAACCAGAATACACTGAATTATACAGTTACTGCAATACATTGTTCCTGGAATGTACGTACAGAACAAAGATAATGTTTCCTAATAGAAGCCAGGTAGATAGATATACGTGACCTAATTTTTGTCTCGTTGCTTTTTTATAATTGTGTAGATTGGTTTCATTCTACAGCTTTACTTATCTACAACAATATTTTTTTAAAAAATAGGCACATTATCGTAGGATATTCCCACTCCCACAGTGAGTATACTAGAGGGGAGAGAAAGTAGCCAGAAATACTGCAAAGAAAGACAATTAAGAACATTGGATATCTGTTGATTGGAACTAGGCTTCATTACTTCTGGAGTTTACTGAATGGATTGGTGGGGATTGCTTTTCTTTGGAGATATATTTTAAAAAGGACAGCACAATTGCAGAAAGAGCTATGTGATGGCATGGTCCCAAGAGTCATTCATTCATTCCCTACCCAATACTGAAAGCATCTGAGTTTTACCATTCTACAGTTTAGTAAGACTTTATTCTTCACAGAATGTACTCCAAAGTACAGATTATTTCTTTCAGCTGAGCTCTGGAAACAAGATTTGCATATTAACATTTAGCAACCCCTTGCCAATGCAGCCAGCAATGGGAAAATCCAAAATGTCCGTGTCAATTAGGCTAGATTATCAGAGGCATATCAGTTAACAGGGCTCCACTGCAATTCTCAGTATAGTCACACATGTGGAAAACATGTCCTCCAGTCTCAAATCCTTATAATTTTAATAGACAAGAGATGCTGTCTGAATTACAAAAACTATAAACTGCCAAAGTTCCTCATTAAATCTACATTCATCACATGGTAAGTCATGTATCTATATATCCATAAAAGACCCAGGTCAAGATGCATATTTTTATAGGCTGCACACCAGTAACATAATTAATTTTTATTGGAGACTACCTGCTAGCTTATATTGTGAGTTGATATAATAAAATAAAAAAAAAATTAGTAGATCCAGCCTAGTTAACTCCATAGTCAACTTTCCATTTCAATCATACCTAACTTGAACTAAAGCATATGTCTAATGAAAACCAGCTACTTTGAGCAGCCAAAAGAGCCAGAAAGAACATCCATGGTTTAAATTTAAAACCTCTGTGAAAAAAAGCATATGTACTTACTGGGCTTTTTCCTCAGTCACATTACTCTAAGTTAAGCTCAGGTGTGAATTTACAGCACTCTAACTGCACTACAGTGATTTCCCGTGTGGATATTAGCAATGCATAATAACAGTATAATAAGGACAAATGGAACTGAATCCTTCCTTTGGTAAAACACAATTTAGTAGGAGTTGTCTTAGCTAAGGGAAAAAACATGGACAAAAGGAAAAAAAAAACCTCTAGATTAATGTATTTACATAAAATTATTTGAACTTCTAAAAAGTGGATTGAATAATACGTGTGCGTTAATAATGCATTTGATGATTCACTGGAAAAAATGATCTCATATATTATTCAGAAATATTATTCAAACATGTCTGAAAAATATCCTGCACAAAAGCTATGGCTTCAAGTCTCCAGCATAGTCTGCAGTACCACATTCATATCTCTGTGAATCCTTACTGCTGCTGCTCCATCAGCCCTTTAGGAGATGACACTTGAGCGTCAGATGGGTTCTAATTAGTGAGGCTCCATTGTAATATTATATTCTGTTAAAAAAACTCCGGGTTTGTCCCTCTGTCTTACAATGTTTTACAGTCAGAAAAGTGTTATGCTTAATAAATTTCAGACAGTTCAATATATATTCCATTTGGTTTCTGAAAGCACATCAGTTGGGGTTTTTTGCCATAGCAACAATAGCAAAGCAGAAGAAACTGCTTTAATAATTACTGACAGTGGTCACATACTACTAACAACAAAACTTAATTTCAAATACTTTACAATTTTGACAGAGCACAAATGAAAAATGCAGATTGTACACAAATATTTTCATGTTTATAGTTCCCACCTCATTTGATGTGTGTGGAATTCATACATTTAAACATGCTGATAGTTCTTTAATCATTTCTCTCCAGGCAAAGGCAGCTAGAACTTATGCTGTGTCAAGTATATCCCTCCTAAGCATACATTTTCATGGCTTATGTCAGCGCTAGGTAATGAGTGTCCTTGTTACAGCTGCGTGCACACAGATTTTCACTCTGAGGACTGCAGAGACTACTCTTCGTATTATTCTAACTTCAAAATCACAGGGTGACCTTTGAGGTTGGAGTGTAAAGTGAGATGATGCCTAAATTGTCCCCACACACACACATACTCAGGTAAAGAAGCACACTTTCACAAGCTTGAGTGAAACTTGGGGTCCCATTCAAGACAGCTGAAGTCAGCTCCTCTTCTAGCTAAAACCAGCACATATTGGAAACTTCTCGTGCCAAACAGGAATCAAACATGTCATTTAGGCATAGATATATATATACTTTTATGTATGCACATTGTCCAGAGAATGGTAAACTCTTTGCATATAAGACAAGGCCTCCGTTCAAAGGGGTTTTCTAACCTCTGTCCTAGAAAGAACTACATGCATGCCAGTCTTCCCAAACAGTAATAATGTCTTTATATTCCTTGGGATCACCCACATGCACTCACTTATTTTTACGCAGAATATTTTAGAAGCTAGGTAAACCACAAGCAGATGGCAGACATAACAAACATGTGAATAACCTAGCACCAATGTTCAGCACAGATCTGATCCAGCTCTTTTGAACCTCATGGAAGCCAGTGTCAGCTGAACTAAATCCTTATCCTTCTGAATGTCCATGTGGTGAATAATGTCTTAATTCTTTTTCTTATTTTAAGAAAATCTCATGATAAAGTGCTAACAAAGGAAAATAGGAATGAAATGAAGAAGCTGATGAAAATAAATTTTTGAATGAATGCTTGATCAGAAAGAAGAAAAGATATAACCAGTGTAATTAATAGTCTTACCTATTAAATCTTTAAATTAATCATTGCATAAGTTCTTCCTAAATATAGGAAATAAATATTAATAAGGCCCACAACATTCAGTTATGGTGTATATGAGTGGAACATCACAAATTTATCAGGACATACTCGTTCACATCATGTCTCAATTTGTCCCCAGCAATGTAAGATGGTTTTGATGTTTCAAATATTTGTGGAAGAAAACACCTAATGAATGATTCTGAGAAGCCAAAGATGACAAAAAGCATATTGCAGAAGGCTCAAACTTTGATAGGAAATGTAGGGAGTTTTTTGCTTTGACTGATTGGATAGCTTCCACATGGATGAAACACATGCTAAATTATTTACAGATAATTACATCGCTGTGCTGTTGCTAAAATATTAAGACACCATTGTCCCACAGGAGAAATTGTGACAGACATTGGCACATCAGCTAATGAATAGCTGTGGGGTAATGGAAAAAAAGAGCTACCACAAGACCCTGGTACTAGGAAACAGAATGTCTATAAGTAATCCACACTCAGAGAAAAATGTCACTTTCCTTTTCTCCCTCCCTCCTACTAATTACGTATAGAACAAATGTTCAACATTTGGTAGATGTTGCTTGAAGGCAATTTTTTCTGGAAATAGTCTCAAGGCCTCCTCCACTCCTTTATCATTATAGGAAACCATGACCTAGAAATACTGAATAACCTTCAACCAAAAATATTTTCAAATACTCACAAAAGACCGGACAGCATTTTGGAGAAAAGATGCATCCCTACCAACAGAGGGATACAGTTCTCATGCAGTTTTTGAAATTATAGGGTGTTGTTTCACATCACAGAGTGAAACAATGAGAGGAACACTCCCAGGATATACAGCCAGTATAAAAGTATCACAGAATTGAACAAGGCAGCATTTTAAACAAATATTTAAACATTAAAACCAGCTATCATCTGTCAAATTTCACCTTGTATTTAAGTCCATTGAAAGAACAGTACCTGGAATATTTATGCTGAAAAAATACTTGGAAATTACTGAAAAGTAAAGATTTTACAAATCTGTTTTCTCAACCATTATTGCCTTTTTAAGAAAAAAATTCTTCCTTTAGCCTAGAATTATGGGATTGAACACAGTCCAAAGGTACCCTTGAAAATAGGTACCTACTTTCATAGGACATACTGCGGTACCTGGAAGGGGGAAAGGCACATCACTGATAAAGAACATTGATAAAGAATAATCCTCAAAACTCTGGCTGTAATTCTGCAGAACCATGTATATTAGTGCTAATCCCAAGGATCTACGTAGCCTCAACCTACCATAAGTGACACCATATTGTGCCATTTATCTAACATAATAGTCACTTGCATGTTTGTGGTATTAGGACAACAGTTCATAAAGAGGTCTTCTGTTCAGCAGGTAGATTAAGAGGAGTCTCTACCAACAGTAAAGCTAACGAGATGTAAGCCCATCCCTGAACCATATGCTTATGTTCTTTTCTGAATAGAAATCAAAGGCTCAAAAAATATAAATTTCTGATTTGGAAATATAATTAATATTTCCAAAAAAAGAATATACCAAAGTATAAATGTGCAATGAGGCCTACAATTCCCCCTGGGAATCAGGGTAAACTATTTACCTAACATTCAACTATTCCTTTGAAAATATTCCTCTAATATAGCACATTTTTGTGGTATTGGCTATACTACTGTGAAAGGTGTTGCTTACTGCTCTGGGTAAAAATTCATAAGTTTGGACTAAATTGCATTAAACCATAAAGTTAATACAACTTAATATGGCAAAACACACAGAACAAGTAAAAAGGTAAAACACAGTAGAACAAAGCCATACAACTTTCAATATGATTCAAATGTTGGGAGTAAGGCATTTCTTATATAAGAAAACTTGGAGTTCATGGTGCCTTTTACCCTCCATT
This sequence comes from Falco biarmicus, assembly GCF_023638135.1. Classification (NCBI taxonomy): domain Eukaryota; kingdom Metazoa; phylum Chordata; class Aves; order Falconiformes; family Falconidae; genus Falco; species Falco biarmicus. Next base: position 14,775,734 of record NC_079294.1, on the reverse strand, counting down.
CAAAGCCAAAAAATGTCTCCTTACATTTGTTGCTGTTCATGACATGTTGCTTTGAACTAGGGTTTATTATGTTGTACTTTGCCTCATGTATGTCAGGATGAAATGTGGCATGACTGTCAGTTTTGTTAAGTCAACAGGAATGAATAAATATCGACATGACATGAATCTTTTTCTATTATTGTTTCCTGGTGAACATTAGCCTATTGACATATCTGTCCATGAGCAGCACAAAAGAGTAGTTCATGCTCAAAGCGGTACTCACAGAAAACCTGTTTGGAAACAATTCTGCTCAAATTCACAACTTAAATTTTTGTCCTTTGCCTAAGTTTGACAGACTGATAACCATAATTTTTTCCTTGGCTAACAATTTTGGTGCATCTTAGTGGTTTATGACTTCAGTTGAGCATAAAGCAGCAAGAACAGATTTGTTCTGAAGAAAAAAAGATTCTTGCCTGAAAAATATTTTTGTAACAGAAACAGCAAGCTATACAGCTAGAATAAATTCTCATTATAGAGCCAGATTAGCTGCAACAGAGAGTTTGCCCACTAGCTGAATAGTAACCTCCTAGGCAGCCTTTACCATGGGATTCTTAACACTGGCTACAAAATGAACGATCCTCTACTTTAGTAAAAATTCCAGAAAGGACAGAAGTTTTAAACTCTTCTACTCCCTTAAATGGATACTTTCCAAGCTTTGTCTCTGCTGTCAAAAAAAAAAAAAAATCTAAAAAGTGAGGTTGTACTATAATACATGCATTAGCTACCTTACTGCTAGTCCTCGGGGAGGCCAGGCCGTGCAGTTTTAAGTGAGATAAACCAGCAGTGAAAAGTGTTGACATCAGCTGTATCATGAAGAAAACTGCAGACGTCTGACCTTCCCTGTGATTTCACAGTGCGGTGACAATGGCCAGCTACTTTGTCACATCTCTACCATTTCCACCCCTGCCGATGAGGTGACACAGCACGGGTCACAGTCCGAGCCAGGACAGGTTTTAAGTGAAGCAGCCTCTGCCCTGGCAGACAGGGGTCTAAGGCCTGTGAGAGCGGGAGAAGGTAGATGGTAGCTTAGTGCCAAAGCAATTAGCCAAGACGAGCAGACAGCTATGCCCAGGCCTTGCTTTCCTTTCCCCTCTTCTGAGCCTTTCATTAACACTGCAATACAGTTGCTCCCACTGGCTGAAGGTAGCACAGTCTAGCCTTTATTTCACTTTTACGAGTAAGAAAGATACCTAGATAGTTTTGTTCCTCCTGTTCATTTGCAGAATTTTAGCTAGCTCAAACAATCTTTTAGAAGGACCAATTCTGGGATGCATTGAAAACTGGAAACTTCTAACCTGCCTGAAAGTCAGTTTGTACTTTTGAAGAATCTCTCTCCAAAAGTTAGGCGGCAGGGCAGACAGTTCCTTTACAGTGGCATGTATGTTCCATTTTCACTGCTCTGAAATTGTAACTTAGTACGTGCATGCTCTATACCTTTTCTGTCATCTTCTAGCATGTCAGTCTACTAAAATGGAAAAAGGACACAATGACCTTCATAAATTTCATTACCACAAATGTAGAGGAATAGCCAAATGTACCCTGATTTAACAAGTGTGAAAGAGGGAAGAGAATACACAGGTAGGAACACAACCAGGACTCTTCAAGTGGGTACTAAAGTCGAGTCTGAGATTTACTTGTCAGTGTCACCAATAAAAAGGACAATTAATGAGCCTGAACTTCAGAGATAAAGGATACCATTGGCTTTTGTTAATTTTCTTGGAATAAGGTGCAATAATAGACTAGAGTAGCCTGAAGTTTCTACTGCCTTGAAATTCTTTCCAGCTATTGCTCTGCATGAAAATACACAAAATCTATGGCACAAAGAATTACGTCTGGCAGTGATTTTTTTTCTGCATTTGCACTGATGTATCATAAACCTCTTACTCAACATGTTCATCCAGAGTACTTGATTATTCTTCTTGTATATCAATAGGTATTGTGCAGAATCAGGTACAAAATGTACTCTTTTTTATTTTATTTTTTTTTTTTTGTGCTGCCCTGTGGCTTCAAATTGGGGAGGCAAGTGAGCGGCCAGGTGGGAATTTGTTAGTCCAGGACAACCCACCACATTTAGGAATAAGCTATTGCTTTGACACAATTTAATATATAGAGAATAAAGTAAGGATTGAAAGTCATGAGAGCAAAGGGGGTTCATATCATCTATTCAAAGCAAAGCTTTCTTGATTGTAAAATTTGGAAAACTCAAAAGGATAACCTCTGTACATGTTTAAATAAAGGTACATAAAAAACAAAATAACAACTTTCTCCCTTTCAGAAATGATGGAATAGTTCCCTTAAAGCTAAAACTAATTTTCAAACATTTGGCTGTGTTGTTCAGACTTAATTATATCAGCAGAATGTAAATTCCTATTTGAATCAACTAACCTTTTTAAGATAAGAAATAATAATTATCGCTTTAAAAATAGGAAAGTTTTTATCTTTAACCCAGAAAAAACTTTTTTTTTGTGTGTAAGAAAAGCATACTCCTAACATTTTCTAATTCTTCTAGTAAGTATTATTACAGCTATATCTACTATTTCATGTTTCAAAGACATGATATTTAGATAACATTTTTCCCCTTTTTCCCAAACCCCTCTGCTTTTCAACACATTACAGTAGTTATCAAATCAGTATTTCAGTTATTCATGTAAAGCCTTGTTTCCAGAAGTATACCTCCAAAGCAGTTGAAAAGACCTGTTATTTTTACTCATTTGTAATGTTGTTTCTGATTTTAATTCTTGTAACTAACAATACTATAAACAATCCCTGTCCCTGCATATAGAAAGAAGCAGCATCGTGTTCAACTCAGCTATTAATACTTCATTTCCAAAGTTGTGTACGTGGACATACAGTCAGTTGCAGTTTGCACAAGGACTAGGTGGATGTAACATGGAAGCAATCCCTCCAGCAGCAGTGCAGAGCACATGCAATGCCAAGTGGTGGGGAGGTGGTTACTGGCTTCAGACCTGCTCTCCTTCCCACTCCCCCCAGGCTGGGGGCTCTATCTGATCCTTCCACAGGCTGGTTTGATTTTTTTTTCCTCCAGCCTCTGCAGCACTAAACCACCATAAAGCAAACACAATGTGTATGGGATGTTTACACATAGCCAATAAAACTGGACATCTGTGGACAGTGTATGATGGCCACTGCACTGAATAAAGCAGAGTAAGGTCTTGGGCTGGGCACTTATCTGACTAGCAGGCAACACTGACATGGGTATGTCTCCAATATTTTTATAAGAAATTTCATCCTTGGCATGAAATTTCAATGCCATCAAAATCTTTGTAGAAACTAGAATGTACACGCGTGGAAAAGATTCACAACTTAAACCTTTCTAATGCCAATGTTTTGTCAAAAATTTTAGTCCAGGTCTAGTCTTCCCAGTATAATGAAGAATGAAAATTTGGGGTTTTTTTCCTTAAAATCAGTATTTGAACAGAAGCTCTCCTACAGATCATTTCTTATTATCTTGTACTTCATTAACAAGATATTTCCCTGACAAAGAAAAAGATCTACACAAAAATCTTAATTGTTTAAAAAAAAACCACTTTTTATAAGAACAATTGCTCGAAAATATTCAAGACAGGGAATGAAAAAAAAACCAAAGATGACAGATAGACTGGAGTGGATACTCACTGCTTATGGAATGACAAAGCTTGTTCCCACTTCATAAGTTCAAGATAATTTCTCACACAAATAATGTAGTAAATCTTCCATTTTTCTTTCATTATAATCAATAGGAACCATAATCACTTCAAGTACATGATAAGTGACTCTGTCAAATCACATTTATTTTGATCAGCTGGTATTTTAGGAGATTTCTTGATCCTGACCATTCTTTTGTAGGCAATAATCTTTTTTAATTTGCACATCACTGCTTTCATACTTGATGGACTCTCAGTTAACGCTCACTGGAGCAGATAAATCGATTCTGCCATGTTGCTCCAATGGTGACAGTTTATCCTTGCTCTACACACACACACACGAGTATTTTGTCTCTATTTTATACTTTAGTTGATCATGAGTGCTTGCACAGCCCAAACTGAACTTGTACAGCCTGGGTAAGACCAGCTGTTGGGGCAGAAATGTGAGTGTGAGCAGAGCACACAAATGGAGCACCCCAAACTCTCCGAGAGGTCATTTCTCCAATACTGATCGAGCTAAAGAACCATCAGCTGGGCTAAACTCTAACTGGGGAACTTCAAGGAGACTTTTGAAACAAAGAAGGAGTCAGCTTCAAAAGAAGTATAAAGTATGAGAATTTGTTACAGTGGGAAGAGACCTTGGAGTGGAAAGTGGAGGAGTGACGCAGCACTGCTCACAGTCACTGCAGAGCCAGGTCAAGCAGCCTCCCAGTGGGACACTGGCAGCAGCCAGCACCCAGCCTGGAGAGTGATGGAGCAAGGGTAGCACAAAGGGACCTATGCCCAGGTGTGCCTGGAGTCAGAGGGGCATTGGTGGGAAACAGAGCAGGAACATCCACCTCTCAAGAGTGTACAATCCAGGGAAGGCACCCACTTTGGAGGGTGGGGATGCTGGCAGCCCACCCTGCTACTGATGGAGGGAGGCAGGGGGTGGTTAGAACTTTTTGGTGTTAGTTTACAAGGTAGCTTAGAAATTTTTAGTGTTTATTAATAGCTTGCAAGTACCTTGTATTTTCATTATCTGCTGTACTGCTGATATTGAACCTGAATATATAGTTCACCGGTTGTTGGTTAATTACATGTCATTGATAAATCGATAAACCACTTTGATCTCCATTTGATTTACACTGCATGAACTAAACATTGTTTTCCTGCAACAGCTGGTGTCTTCCAGTCTGTTTTGAACAAGCAAGGAAAAGTTGATGGTAACTCTTAAGTAGAATACTGATATTTAAAATTTTATATTTAAAATTTGAAAAGGTCTTCCATTCATTATGAAGACCTCATGAATTTTAACAAGAACACTGAAACACTAACAAGTGTAGCTTTAACATCCTTACTAAAGGACAGAAGTATAAGGAACTAATGAGACTGGTAATTTTATCATAAATTGTGAAATATATTAATGCCATTTATAATCCCACATCAACTTCTAATCAAAGCCAGTAATTTACAATAAATCCACATTATCAATGAGACATGTTGCAGGTCAACAATTTTTGTTCTTTGAGGTTTTTGCACCAACCAGTGTTCAAGTCAACACTTACAGACCATTATGTTGCCTTCCTCAGCTTTCTGAATGATGAAGTGGGTAATTACTACTATCTTCCTTACACAAGCAGCCATGGATGATGTAGATCGTGCATGAACACACTGAACATAAATTAAAAAAATCAGTATGATTCCAAACTAACACCCAGGTAAAATAATTAATGATTTGGGTAGATTAAACACTGTTTTCCAATAAAAATGTTTATTATATTTCAATGTTAAATGTAAATAAAGAACTATAGGTTCATAAAACCTGAGATGAAAAGCATTATCTCACTTTTCTTACTTTAAGATGTACTAAAGACATATACGTTATGTTCCTGAGACCTGAATTAAAATCTCTGTCTACTTCAGAAAAAGTGATTCTGTCAAGATGATTTTAGATAAATGTTCTCCATATAAAGTTGTTCAATGTAACTGCTTAAATATTCATTGGACCAGACAGAAGAGTGTGATTCCAACACTGTAGTATGGATATTATGAGACTTAGGACAGCAAGTTGGAACTCATGTCATGGTTCTTCATCACATAGACCCAGATCACTAGAAAACAAATGTTCATTCATGGATATTAACTGATACGTTGAGAGTATAGCTGCAAAATATTGCCCCTATACAGTTTACAGAGCCTCCACTGTGATGTTTATATACAACTTTCTTCACTTCTATTGTAGGTACCATGAACAGCTGATATGTCATTTGAAAGTATGGATGCAATAATATTGTATTGTGAAGAAAACACTGTTATTCACCAAACCTACATTTAAGGGTGTTACTTGTAAATGACAGGCCAGTCATCATGCTTCAGGCAGTTTGTCATAATTTTTTAAATATTAACGGAACTGAACACTAAGTAATTCAAGAAGCTTAATTGCAAAAGCAATGGGTTCAGAACTATAATCTCTTTCAGTCCCCCAGCTCTGTTATTACATTGTTGCCGTACAAGAAGAAATGTAAAAATAATAAAGGCTTTTAAGTTCATGAGATATCAATCTCTTTTTATACATCCACCATTAGTGGAAAACGTAAACAAAATGAAAACATTGGAATGCTTATATAAGATTCTCCTCTACGCATTCTCAGTTACAAACTTGTTTAGCCAAATCTGCCACTGTGTAAAGTCGGTAGAGTGCAATCATGCTAAAGGAACTTCTGACAATGTGAAAAAATACAGCTTAGCTGCAAATTTTTGGGAGATCAGGCTACAGAAAGTCAGAGAAAAAGAGAAAACATAGAGAAGTTCTAAACATGAAATGACAAAATTATGCTGCTCCAGTAAGATGCACAGTAAAATGAAATTTTGGAGTATGCCAAAGTCCAAAATTGTCCCACCAAACTTTATAAAGGATTGAAGAAAAATGACTAACGATCTAGTCAAGGTCACAAAGGACATGTCCTCTGCATGGTATTTCCTAATTGCCTGATATTGCACTGATACAGTCCTGGAACAAGACATTAATTAATAGAAGATGCAAAAAAATGGACTTCATAAAGTAACTGTTTGTGAAAACTGAAGCAGAAAACTGTTCAGATACATGGTGGATGTAAATATACATTAAAGGCCATGTCAAGGTCAAAAGCCTCCTTACAAAGTACTGAAGTGGTACCTATACAAGTACCAACGGAGGGGCTCTATCGTGATGAAGTAGTTCCAGGAGAGTTTGTGGTGATAACTGAGTGTGACCTCAAATTGTGATGTTGCAATCAAGGGCTTAACATGAGCCACTGAAACAAACAAGAAACTACTTAGTAGCCAAACAAATGAGATTTTACTCCCCTGTCTGTTGCGGGTGAGATAGATATTGGAACATTGTATCCTGTCTGTCAAGATTTTAAAAATACTGAAAAGCTGGGAGGAATTCAGGAGAGACTGAAAAGTGAGGGCTTTGCAAACTTAACAGCAAAAGACAGTTTGTTCTTTTATCAGAAAGATGCTTAAGAGTCCTCCTCAGCTGGAATTTTTTTTTTTTTTTTTTACTGCAGGCAGGCAAATGTCCCATATCAGAAAGATAAGATAGATAAATTCAAGCTAGAAGTGATCCTTTTTATTTCAACCGTAAACATGATTTACCATTAACTTAAACAGCAGTAGATTTTCCATTTGTCAACACTTTGAAAACAAATTTTTTTCCTAAATTTCCTTTTAAAAGTTTTTTATTTAAAAAAACATTTATTTAAAAATGTATTTAAAAAAAAACCTAACTCATTTTCATTAGAAACCTTTTTCCTTATTTTTCTGTTCAATATTTTCTAAAAACTTATGTTATTTTCTAAACAAAACCATTATTAAAACTGAATTATTTAATTTATTAAAATTTTAAAACATCTTTTTTATTTCCTAGATACTTTTCCATTTTCTTTGCAGCTCTTTAGCCATTACTTATATAATTTTGTAGAAATGTATTTTTCCACCTAGGTTGAGTGCTGGAGTAATTACTGTGCATATGTGTTGGTTCTAACCATGACACAGAGATTTTGATATGAGATGGGCCATAGATTTCTGCAAATATGAAAAGCAGGTGTTCTCCATGCCCAGAATTCACAGGGCTTCTTTTCATAATACTCTCAAATGCTCATGAAACCTGGGGACACCACATTGTGTGGTATCATAAACAACTTACATTTCCTCTCTTCAAATTAATAAAATGTAAAAAAATTTAAGATCTTGGCAGCTTGACAACATTCGTTTTGTATTTCTGCACATGTTTACCCAGATATATGCAGAAAGATGGATGCCTTTTCACAGTTTGTTTATCCATGCTAGTGACCTTAGGATTGGCTTATGCAGGTTTTAACTAAGCTTTATTAATTGCTGTTTGGAACAGGCAGGGATATAAATAAAAGAATAATTGCTGTTGCAACAGCAAGAGATAATTAGTTACTATTCACAAAAATTGGCAGGATAACAGAGAAAACTTCTAAAGAAAAATCAATTTATCAAAACTTCAGAGTTCTCTACATTTGCTCACAACACCGCTATCTCCAAAAGCCAAAAAATTTAATTATATATATTAAATAGTGCACTAGCATTAACTAAATTTGGAAATCAAGTTTGTAAGTACAATTTTGGGAAACTAAACAGAAACTTAACAGGATGGTGCTGATACTCAAGTCATCACACCTCCTCAACAAAAGGATGAAATAATTTATTTTGTTGAGAACAAGCCTATGGTAAAAGTGCTTTCATAAGTCTTGTTAACATCCTGTTATGGATAAAAAGTCAAGTGAAGAATTTACCACTAGTCTAATTAAAAAATTCTTACAGCATAACCAAAATGCAACATTAGTCCAGATAGAAATAGGAACACAGTTTAAATACAAAACAAACTGATTAATGATACCACAGTTAAAAGCTGTCATCCAGCAAAATCTCCAATTATTTACATCTTTCTTTTTTGTGTTATCCACATCCTTCCACTGCTCCTTTAGTCTTAAGATAAACAGAGTTGGTCAAGCAGGATAAGGTCTGAAAATCTGACAGAACCCTGAGGTTTTCTGGAGTAAGAGTGTGATGTTAATGACAGAGGCATAGGATGTTGCTATTGATACTTTTCCCTTGCTCCTCTCACTGCTGTGTCCACTTGGGCACATATTTCTGAGGGGTTTTAACATATTCTAGATCTTGCTCTCTTTTTATTGGTCTTTAACTTCATGTTACAGGCAACTTTACTTGCATGCACTTCCCAAATATTCTTGGAAGCTCACTTCATAAATTTTTAGAGCAGTAAGATTTTTGCTAGTTCTCAGGAGACAGTGCTCCACAGCAGTGTGTTTCGAGAACTCTTGGGAGGGGGATGGGAAGATCCCAGCCTGTTCTGTGGTTTGTTCACATTGTATATTTTTTCTGTACCACAACCAAGGGGTTACCCTGCCTAAATTTAAGCCAAAAGTCAAAATCCCAGATCCTTTCCTTATTATCTACAGAGTAGAAAATCTGCTATTCCCTCAGCAAAGCAGAAATGGGTAAAACTCTTTTCTACCTTTCAATCTAAAGACTGCAGGAAACATGTAGGGATGTTGTGCAGGTCTGAACCCTTACCATTAGAAGCCTTCTGTTGCCAGTATTTCAAGACCCCAGATCAAAATGGGATTTTCCTTGGAGAAGCAAAATTAGCCAAGGACTTTGCCTTCTATGTGCATTGGCCTATGGACAGAGCACCTGAGGACAGGCCTATGATCTGAAAATTGATCAGATCAGTTTTTTGCAACTCATGGGCAATATTCACTTCAGTAGTGAACATAGTGGATCCCAATGGTATACGAAGAATTTTGGACCATGGCAAAGAACTATCCTACAACCATAACAATTTGCATAAACTGAGGTTTTGTTGATTTATATGTCGGATTTGGAGAGATACAGGACACACAAAATGCTCTTATGCTCTTGTAACAAACCCACTCCCTGCATGAAACCTTTTAGGAGGGTAAGGAGTATCTTTGCAGTCCAGTAAATACAGAGTTGACATCCCTACTGTCAGAGCATTAGCTCTATACTAAGTGGACAGCACAGGCATCATCAGGCCTGTGGCTGTCAGACTTGCTTTGTCTGGTCTGTTTTGGCTTGATTGGAGTTTCGGCTTAGCTTGCTTAATTGTAACAATAATTGTTTAATAACCAGATGGCTGTCATCTAGTTTGTTTCTGTCCTGTTTACTTTTGTATAACTGTGTGGAATAATTCCTACCATCAGTAATTTTGGTGCTAGCAGGTATAACAAGCAACTGCGCTCTGGAAGAGCGAATTGTTTCTGCAGTATAACGATGCAGTGTAAAGGACTCCAGGCTTGCATTGACAGCAGAGACCTTGTAGGTGTGGACATAGGCTGATAAATTGGTACTCTGTGAATATCCGCCAGTGGTCAGTTACTAAAAGAAATACAAACTTCGGAGCTGGACAAAACCATTTTGGGGGTAACAAAAAGAATGAATAATAATTGTCTAATATGTACAACGCACCATTGCAAAAAAGTTTAATTCTGGTTCTGTAGAGATCTGGGAGGAATGTCCTGCAACTAACAGGGCTTTTCCATGACTAACAACACTTTCAAGTTATGACAAGAGAAACTTGCAGAATCAGAAATTCAATAACCTCCTCCATATGTCTGAACAGAAAAGAACTAGAACCAGAAGGAAATTAAAATTCATAGTGTTTCCTGTCTTTACTTCAATATTTGCAACAAGAAAAAGGCATTACAAAACAGGGTACAAAACTTTTCCTACAGGCTGTTCTTGACATCTACAAAGTTTACATGAAACTGTGCGGGATGAGCCAAAAGACTGCAGATCGGTAAGTTCAAGGCAGATGCTAACTTAAGTATGGCAGCCACGTATTGCCATATTGAGCCTTTTTGCAAGAATCTCTATATGCAGCCGGTTCATTAAGGGCAAATGATGGAATGAATATGGGTCTATAAGAAACTGTAAGCCCCTCTTTCTATTACTACTTTCTATCAGCCAGATGGCATACATTACACTAGACAGATAAGGTACAAAGCCATGCAAAAATAATTGATCTGATCACACAAGAAGCTGTAGCCTTTTTGATACAGTGCCAAATAATGAACAAATTTTAGTTAGTCAAGAAGGGACTTTTCACATCTTCTTAAAATTTAGACTAATAAATGGAACAATTAGTGTACTTTCAGTAATCAATGACAGAACAATACACAAACACCATCACCTCGTTGTTGAGTCTGGGCACGTTTAGCAGAGTTGTCTGGTTTGTAAGGTATCTGTAAAATCTTATCACATATATTCCCAACCTTGAATCACCTTTTGAAAAATACGTTGAGAATTATCAATAAGTAAACACACTTTACATTCTCATTAAAAAGGATGGATTTCAGAAAGTAGCCTCTGATTCAACTGCTCTTGGTCATACAAAAACACACACATACCAGTCACACATATATGTATTCATAACAAAGGTATAGCTTTAGGAAAATTACATGCAGTTATTCTTCATAAAAATATACTTAATATATATAACAATAAAGGCATCCTAACAGTTTCTCCAAAGCCATGTTTAAAGTTGTTTATTAAAAAAATAAAATAGAAAATAAACATTACTGTGGTGTTCAAAAACCTTTATTTGATCTAAGGATCATGCCAACATTCTAATTAAATAGTTCTGAAGCTGCTAATAATATCTCATTAAAATGATGCTATAAAAGTCAAGTCTGCTGGGGATTAAGATACAGTTGGATTATGTATAATCACATTTTTCTGTCTGTTTGCCAAGGCTTTAGAAGAGATTTTGTAGCATTCATGAAGCAGAAAAACAAGTTTCTGTACTTGACGTTAAACAGATGCCATTGTTTTGTAACAGCTCAAAAAGTTCAAGGTAAATCTTTCACAGTGATCACTTCCTTGATAACACTGATAAAAAAATCTTACTATATTTAAGAAGAATTGGTAACATTTTCAAATCACTCAATATTCTCAGAATCCTTGGGGTTTGCTCAGCTGTCTTGCAAGCAAACATTTCTCTGTATTTCCTCAACTAAGATTTCTGAAAGATTATTAACAAGTTATTCAAATTAAGCAAAAATATTTCCTTTTAAAAAAATCTTGTAAAACAAGGCACATGCATCCCCACATATTATTCATTTGGTTTCCTTCTCATTCTGCCTTTATTCTGAAATTTCAGAGCCTAGTTCAGGTACATTGTGTTCAGCTCTGTTAGTATAAATATAGAATGTGGGTTTACTCATTACAAAGCCAACAAAAGTACACCAATTTGGATAATTTTAATATATACCTCAAAATAATCCACAAATACTCAACTGACGAAAAACGGTGGCTATTCATGACAAATTTTTTGAGGTTTTAAAAATACTATGAGTTTGGTATGTATCTTTATTCTAAACTGAATTTCAAAAAAAAAACCAAACAGTCCTTTCCAAGTGAGCAACAGAGTATACATGTTCTAATATAATTTAAAAAAAAAATTTTTGTAAGTTCTTATAGAGGGCAACAGGTGTTAAAGTTCCTCCACACAGCAGTTAAATCACATGTGAGTTCGAGCACAGCTCTATTACACAAGCTGGAGAAAGCATTCGATGTCTGTTGCCTTTGATATAAGGCATCAGAAATGCCCTTTAAAAATCAGTACATTCTCAGGTTGACAACTGGCTGAAATACTTCTTAAAATCAGAAGGAAATGCTTTATTTCACAGTAGAGGGGACATAAATCCTAGTGGCTTGAGCTTTTAACTACTTTTTTTTTTTTGTAATAACCTCTTTCACTATTCTCCAGGCAGTTTTTAAATGAACTAAGAAAAATAATGCCAGCCTCAACCCTTACATTAAAGCTGTGGTTTAAGAATTCTTTTCCTTTGGCCCCGAAATACAGTCTACCTAATTCTTGTCATCACTGTGCTTCTTCCTTTAAAAAAAAGTATTGACCCTTCCTATAGCTGACACTGGAAGAGCTTGGGTGCCTGTAGTAACAGCTCTGCAGCACCTAGCATTCAAAGAACCACAGGTTAGAATTCACCAAGCAGCAAAAAAGAGAAAACAAAATTAAACATGAAAAGCAGAGATCTGCCCCAAATCCTGACAATGCTGTATTCACACTGTGATGTGGGAGACCTAGCCACAGGTGACAGAAGCTAACCTTGGTCACCAACAGTAGCTGGTTTATAATAGGGGTGATGCCCTCAATCTCTGAGGAAGAATTTGTGTGGCATCACTCACAAGCACTCTCTGGGAACAAGTGTACAGTACTACTCTGGCCTTAAAGAAAACAAAAAACTGCAAAGGTAAGACTAGCTTGAACAATCCAGTTAAATGGATGTAGGACTAGGAAGCAGGATTAAATAAGAAAGGATGGCAGCACAGAAAGCAGCAGTCAGGAAATGAACGATGGAGGAGGAGATCAGTGAAATGCTCCATGCTTTGAGAAGAAACTTGCCCATATACCCCTTCCAAACTCCCCTTCTTACCAGCAAGACCACTGTCAGAAAAACAATAGTGAAACAGCAATACTTGCAAATGTGCCTCTGTTTCATTTCTTTTAATGTTGCCTATGCTCTGCTGGAGGCTTTTTCTAAATCAAGCTCACAGAGGAGAAAAACACACAGATATTAATTTAACAAAAACAATTCTCACATCTTCTTTCCAAAACAAAGAATTTTCAGGCATTTCATTAAAGAAAAAGATCGTTCTGTGCCAATAGTCCCTGAACTTTTAGGTGACTACTGTCTACTTTGTGGTGGGCTCTTAGCCACTGGAGTATCTCAGAAGAGATAAAAAAAACCCCTAATGATGAGAATATTAACAGACTTAGTTATCCAGAGAGAAATTCAAATATTTTAAGGGGAAACCAATTCTAAGTTTACTTATTCCACAAGGTACTTGTAGGTTTGAATGTTTCACCAAAACAGGATAAACAGGTACAAATGCTACAAGGCTTTAGCAGCAATGCCACCGAAGGCACTCTCACCTGTTTGTCTAATGTTTTTACAGCAGATGATTTCTTCTGTTCACACCCTGTCCAACAAATATCTGTACAGTCACAGAGAAAGATGTGATATTCCAAACTATAAGAATAGGAATGACCAGCACAATGCAGTGGAACATAGTCTTAAGCTAATATTAGTGCTGATGGTTTTATATAATGAAATCTACAAAGCGGTAATGAAACCTAGGAGACAATTTACAACATAGAACAGCTTCTACATCTGATGTAAATCACTAGCCTCAGAGTCACCAAAGGTTTCAAATACTTTTGCACCAGATGTTAAACTGATAGAGCTTATTCTAACATATAAAATGACAGAGTTTGAGAGCTTACTGTGATAGAGCTGCATTCTGACAGGGGGTAGCAAAATACGACTGGGCTAAGAGCTTGATCAGCTCTGATGTGGTCAAGTTGCAACACATAGTCCAAGACAGGACATATAGAACTGTCTTGAAGTTATAACATTCTAAAATAAGTTCAATGTCACAGCACTCTCTAAACTATCAAGCTGTAACAAGGTCTTCCACCACCTCATACCAGCATACTCTTCGTACAGTCCCCCCGCTGCCTTCTCCTCACCTCATGCAGGGCATGTGTTCTCTCTCCTCTTGCTTCTTCCTCAGCTGTTCTCTCTTCATTGGCTCTCAACCACTTAACAGAACCAGCCACAGCTGCACCTTATCTACATTGGCCAACCAGCCACCCCTAAAGCCAGCCCACAGTTGTATATTATCAATGATAATTAACCCAGCTTCATTCCTCCTCACTTCAACTCCTGATATTTTTGGAGAAATTGCATGTAGAAAAACAACAAATCCTTTTTAGCTGTTTTGATGGTGATATAAAACAAAAGTAGCTCCATTGTTAATTACAGTACAAACCCTAGGTCAAAATAAGGCACAAAGCTATCCTGTCCACTCCACATTTTTCCTGTTTTTCATATTTACCTAGAACTTAATGTGAATTACTGTTGGGTTTTTTAAGATTAAGACAAGGTTTTATTTCAAAAAAAAATAAAACAAAATAGGCAAACCTTTTTTCAGCTTTTGTCTTCTTTTTAATCTCAGAACCTCTAATCCATCTTTACTATCTACATTGGTTATTGTTGCTTTACTTCAGGACAGGCTGTCATTGAATACTCACAATATTTGCTGTAAAAATATTCCATAATTTCTGTGGTGGCTAAAATAAGATCATAGTCATCCAACCCGTACTTCAGTGAAATGTTTAATTATCTCTCTACAAAACAGGTGAAATCATAAAACATACCTTCTAAAGGAGATAACAAGCTTTAATTCAGGATGTTTACAGCCAAGGGGAATCATATTAACTGCAGATGTTAATTTACCATAACAAGACAGGTCTACTACTAACTACTCCTTTTAAAAAGAAAAACATTTGAAATAATTATTTCAACTGCAGGTGTTGGTAATGGCTCAGCAGGAACAAAAGTATTTAAAACTCATCCTGTCTTTCAGCTGTGTTTACAAGCACAGCTTTATTCATTCTAACAATAGACAAAGCATTACTAAAAGCAGCTTGTTTATGTACTTGTCAGCAGCAGAAGGGCATCATTTGCGGTCCACAGTCCTGCAGTGTGTTTATTGTTCTGACTCAAAGCCTTTCAGTCGTTCTGATTGAAATGACCATAGCCAAAACCTATGGGTAGAGGAAAAAAAACTTTTTTTTTTCCTGTTCTAGCTCTTTATATTATCCACTCATTTACATTGTGTTCTGAAACTAAAAATTATCAATTCTGATTAATTTATTTTTCTGCTGGGATTTGGTTTTGTTCTAGTTAACATAAAAATGAATTTAGTCTCATGCTTCGCTCACCTGAATGTTAGTTGAAAACGCACAGAACCGCTCAGTCCAGATCATTACAACTGAAAGTTTCTTCTGAGGAGAAACAAACATCTTGAAAATTTAGATTTTTTTTTCAGTTTGCAATCAGTATCAGAAAAACAATATGAACCCTGAATAACATTCTTGAAATTATCTACTATAGAATGTTTACCATTGGTAATGTAAAGATTAGTTGTGATATGAAACAAAATTTTTAATCTGGAAGGTGTTTTCTAGTTAGAAAATGTATTTCTGCACAATTTCATGTTGTCATGCCAATCAAAGTAGCAATCTATCACTACTTAACCATTACATCCCAATTGTGAAAGGATGCTTATAAATCTAAATTTAAACAGTTAGGAAGGTTAGGAAATGTACTGTCAATATTAGTTGCATATTGCTTTATCTTCCTAAGAAAACTGATTATTCCTTAAAGTAAGACTCAAGATTCAAGAACCATGCAATCATTATATAAAAGTTTGAGATTAAAAGCAATTTTTCTTTATCAGATCACACTTAATTATGACAGCTTTCAGAAAATTGGGCTGATAATTGCTTGTAAGTGCAAATTCCTCCTGAGAAGGTATGTAGTTTATCTGAGCACACTATAAAGCATGTTAAAAAGTGGCTATAACAGGACAAACTGAAATTAACAATTTTAATGCAAGAACTACTATATTTTTTCCTTACTTAGATTTACCACAAAATCTCTAGAAACTGAGGAAATTCTGCATAAACTAGACAAGAAAAAGACAGCTCAAGCACACTGATTCTAACTGACGGATACACTGCGATGCTGACAGAATTGTACAAGTTAAAGACCAGCCTCTGATAAGATATTATTTATCAGCTATCCAAAACAGAAGTGCAAAAGTATCTCATGATAAATAATACATTGAAAACTGAGCAAAGAATTCAATGTGAGGAGGTCTATACAGAAAAACTGTTTTTTCTACCTCCAATTAAAGAAACATGATCTTGGAAGATTTCTCTCATATACTTTCTTTCTTTTTCTTTGTGTACTTCCACATCCTGGCCTGATCTTTCATAGAATCATTTTGGTTGGAAAAGACCTTTGAGATCACCACGTCCAACTGTTAGCCCAGGACTGCCAAGTCCATCACTAAACTGTGCGCTTTCTGTGCTCTTTTAGTTCTGAAGTAACAAATACAATAGATCAGAATGGAACAGTTTCTGTAACTTTGAGAACCCAGAGAATTACTTGTATTTCTGATTTTTCAATGCCAGATCTGTCGCAGTCACACAGCATTTCACAGTGATTTTCTCATAATCTGTAAAACTCTACAAGTCTTGTCTAAAGTTTGAGAACTTCTGATGTTAGGGATGATTCATATTTAACTTCTTTTGATATAAATTCATAGATATAAAATTGTTTGATACCTGTAAGCATTCAAATTTCACATGTCAGTTAGTTTGAACTTTTGCAGATGAATACCACACATCATAGATAGCAATCTTAATAAGAACATATTTAAATAGAAAGAACAATGAAATATCTCATCATCAACAGTGACACCAAACTAGATTTTCATTTGAAAACCCAAAAGTGAAACAAATCTGTAGCATTTTTTTCTGCAGATTTATTGGTCTACAGTGTAAGACAGTATTAAAGGTATGAAGTATTCCTGAGTACTCAAAAGATAGGAGCTGGCTAAACAGAAGTGGTAAGAATACACTTTACTGATCTACATTTTGGCAAAAATAACATAAAAAATCCTAAACCATTCTTTTCTCAAGAAAATACAAACCCACCACAATACCTGTCTCATTCTCTTTGCATTTTACTGCCTAAAATCTGACTATTACCTGTATCTCTTCTGTTATGCTTCTGTTCTTTATTAAGAAATATATGGAAGCAGAATTAATTTCCAATCCTGGTTGAACAAAATCCACATTAAAATGAATGTGATATTCTGTGCATTGGGTATGCTTTTGGATGATTATTCTCACTGCTTACTGAAGTGGCTCAAAGAGAAATTAATCAGTTACTAACATTGCCATGGTAGTTGAATCAATAATTTTGCTTGCTTTTCAGGATGTCAAATTTAAACAGAATAAATAAAGATTGTTGGAGTCCAGTGTATTCTGCAGCCCCTGTGGAACCTCCTGTTCTCTCTTTCTTTCATCATTATTGAAAAACAGGTATAATTTCTGCACTGTTTTCACACAGTGTAGGACATTCATCCCCCCTTCAGTGGTCCTGGGTGTACTATTCTGTTTGCCTAATTCAACTCATTGATCGCTTTGGGGAAAAGCGGAATGCTACAGTAATCAGAATCTCTGCTACCTCCTGCTAACCTGGATGCATTCCTAAATAGCTCCCATTATGGGCTTCAATCACATCTTGCATCCCCAGTGCAGATAGCCTAGTCTCCTAACAGGTGGACACATCTGTTCTACTCTGCCAAATTCAACTTATGGTGATTGTGCTTTGAAATATTTGCATAGTTTGTTCCAAATACTATGCACATCTGTTCAGATCTAATACTACCTTGAAGTTATGGTTTAGTTAAATAAAAAGGGGCATTTGTAAATTTTTCTATGGTTGTATAAATATGCATGTTTTAAAATAACCTTAGAATATTTTAAAAGACCTTTAAGTTTCATGAAATTTGGTTTTGTTTTAGCCACTTAGTAGGTTATCTTCTTTGTTTTAAGAAACTAATAAGTGCAGATAATAACTGAGAAATACTCACCCGTTATCAAATAGAAAAATCACTCAACATATGAGAAGGTTCATACTGTAAACAGAATAGCTAGTACGCTTGAATATTGGGACTGCTAGAAAGCATAGTTTAAAAAGAAATGTTATACCTAACACAATGAAAAAGCAATTTTCCCATATATTCAAATCTTTTCTGAAATCATGGAAGTATATGGCAGGTAGAGAAACATGGCTAGATAAAGAAACAAGAGATGGACAGGAGTAGAATAGAAACAGTAGAGAATATGAAGAGTAACTTGAAGGTTCCCATCATGGTCTTGAGTAAGAACAGACTTTTTTTCCTAGAAATATAGCTGCACTTACTGGTGTTTTTTTTATTTCTAGTAACTGGGGAGAACTTCATATTCAGCAGTCATTTGGTAATTCCATACTTTTTCCCATTTAAAGACATCAAAATAAGTTTCTGAGAAGAGTGTGAAGAGAGTGAAAACTCATATCTGTGAGCTTTATCAGGTTGCGGCTTGAAGTTTATTAAGGGCATGAGTCTCATTCACCAAGACAGCTCTTCCAGGTCAATTAATACTTTGGAGAGCAGCTAGAATTAAATCCACAGAACAATTTAGTTGTGTGTTATATCAGCCTCACATTTTACATGCACAAATAAAGAACTGAAAACCTAAAAGAAAAAATCTTTGTTGTTGTTCAACTCTGAAGGCACTTAAAATCTCTGAGCACTGAATTCTTCAGCATTCATTTTGCTGAATTGCCTTCATTTTGACAAGGTTGGGTGTCTGCTACTTAAATTCGGTTCAATTCTGCAAACTAAACTTTTCTCCATCTTATTAGAAAGGCCTCGTCTAAAGTAAGTCTAGACTGTATGTGGCATAAAATGTTACATATTTTAGCGAGCTCATTCCTTTTAATCCAAAATTCTGAAGATTTACCCAAAATTATTTCCCAGGCTCTTAAGGTACAGCGAGTCAACCTCTCTTGTTGAGACTATGCATGAAATAATGATAACAACATAGCTATAATATTACTATATAACTATGTGTATAGTATGGTTATTTAACTATAATGTTAACTATCATAGATAAATGCATTGCACCAAAGGAAAACATCAAGCATGAATCAGTATGACTCTATGCCAGGTGCAAGGAGCCTTGCCTGGAAAGAATTACATCAAGGTACTGACCTGTGCATCGATGGATATATGAACTTTTTTCTTTGCATAACATGGAAAAGATGTAGGGTTTTTTCTCCATAAGTTGAGTGGTCTCAGCTCAATGTTACAAATTCATGCTAGTGGTTGCTTCTGCTCTTTTTAATTATTCTGTGCAAGAGGAAACTGCTCCAGCCAAACAGTCTTCAAATGTACTCTTATGATGAGTGCACCAAAAGTATGAGTTTGAATGCTGTCACACTAGGGAGACTTAACGTTACGCTTCTCACCTCTTAAGTGTCACACATTAGGCGTTGCCTAGGAGGCAGGCAGAATTACTGATGGACTGAGAAGCCTGGTATCACTCTTTATGAAGATAAAGAATTCTCTTATCCACCTTCAAAAGCAGAGCTCACAGTGATGGATTCCAGATCAAAGGAGAAGACTGCTCACTCTGCAGCCATTTCGTAACAACTGTACTCAGCAAATTGGCCTTTCTGTTAGGCAACTCATCAAGCCATATATTTTATACAGAGTCAGATACCTTATTCAGGTATACCTATCTTAGTAGCAAGGTGCTAGAAAAGTTCAGGAATAACAAAGAGATCTTGCAGTCCTGTTGGCAAGAACCATTTTCAACCCAATTCTTAATGACAAAGTTCTCTTATCAAATACTTATACATATTTTTATCTTTGAAGTATGTCAGGATCTATACATTTAAATCTCATGTATCTCTGGCTTTAAAGAAATATCTCCTTATTAAATTTCAGTGTTAGAAAATAAAAGAATTTTTAACAGGATTGGAGCCTTCTGATGTAGCTGAGGTCCAATTCTACTTCCAGTTCTGAACTACTGAACTTTTGCATATAAAAATCAATTCAAACCATACCTGTGGGTCTGCAACAGTCTCACCATGAAACCAGATTCATTCAAATGCAAATCTCTTTCATTCCTCAGTGCCATATGAGTTACATATGGCACAAAGTTCTCAAGGTCCTTGTAATCTAATTTGGAAACCAAATTATCTGGAAAACAACATTTCAGGGGAAAAAAAATACAAGGTTTCAGAATTTCTTTGGTTTGATTTACAGCAAAATCACAGTCTTGGAAAAACTTTTTTTCATGGAACTGGCTCTTATCAAGGTCAATATCCAGAAAGGATGGATTTCATTTATAATGTAGTAAAGCAACACTCAGTGTTGTCTCAAATTCTGAGAAGAGATATAAAGTAGAATTCCAGGTGATTTTATTACTTTTTTTTTAATGTAGGTAGAAATCTTGGGAGCATGAGGGGGGGAAAAAGGGAAGGTGATGGGGACCCATTTCCTTTCTTTACTTGGTATGAGAATCTTTGGTTTGTTTTTTGCCAAAATCATTATGTCTCCTCCAAAAGTTTTGGTATTCAGAATACTTCAGCCCTCTAAATCTGAAGCCTATTTAGAAGGGCTTGTATAATTTCAACAGTGTCCTGTAGATCTCTAGAAGTTCTCTAGTGACTGCTTCACACAGGTAGTTAGACAACTAGCTTGAAACCATCTAAAGCATTCTCTTCAAGCCACCTGGACTTTCATCTGCTACTTCAGGCCAAGTTAATCCATTACACCATCTACTTTAAAGGCCTACGTTCCAGAATTATTTCATTTCCAATGAAAAAACAGAGCCCAATGGATGTCTGCATACACAGAAGGAATCGTGCTCAGGCTGCCACATTAGCACAAGAGCCCCTAGAAAGTTGTCTGGCTGAGCCAGGTGGACCCAGGTAGCTGCAGAGGTGTCTCTGGCTTCTGCACATTCAAATGGTTTCATGTGTCAGTGCAAGGACCATAACTGTACCTCCAGGCAGCCATTTCCTCCCATGTTATAGCTTTGGCTGCTTGAAACCTCTCCTCAACCTTAAAAGGAAAATTCCATGCATTTATACATGTATAATGTAAAGAAATTACAGTAAACCTTTAGTATATATTTTGTTACGTAATACGTGAAGAAAGCATACCCTTTAAAAAGCTTTGCTTTTTCAAAATTAAATTGCATAAAAACAGCATGCTGAAGAAGGAACTCTCTAAGGAAAAAAACCCTAAAATAATAAAAAAAATTAAACATATGAATCAAACACTTTTCATTCTAGGTCGGAAAAGCTGTATATAAAACATGCTGTATTACAAATGAAAAGGAAATCTAACGGAAGGATTCTCTCCCAAAGTCCCAATCTCATTTCCCTCACAAGCCTTTCCACTTAGAGAGACAGAAAAATGCATATTAAGAATAATGACTGGAGAGAGTTACAGGGGCATTCACCCATTCTAGGTTTGTCCTGGATGTCTGTTAGTATGTCGTATGATATAAATGAATCTCTACAAAGATTACTTGGGAAAGTACTTCAGAAACATGGCATAAAAGAAAATTTAGCGCATAAGTAATTCTACTATTAGTATATAGCATATGTTGCTTTTATATATACATACATAATTACATACATTAACATACAATACACTAAATACTATACTTAGATCCCTGATTTCTTTGACTAGGTGGAAACATATCTTTAGTATGCACTAATATTTTTTAAAGTCCCAAATTCCCAAGGTCCCCATATTACATTGCAAAGCAAACAAAGAAATCAGGTTTCAGACAAGGATTTTATCTTCTATGAAAAGTATTTCCAACTACTGTTTCAAGACATCACTTAAAATTAGAGCTGTGAAAATCCAGTGTACATTCACTCTCACAGACCATTTGACAGTGAAATATTTCACTCCTACCTAATTCATATCTTTAATTTCCTGAAAACCTAATAAATCTCGAACTTTTCCTTCATGGTGATAGCATAATTTGTTGATACATAAAAGAAAGACAGGAAAATCCTTCTGGTTTCAGAAACTCATCCGAATCCTTCTCTCCACATTGTCATTCTGTATCCAGGGATTTTCCAATATAAACTAAACTTGTTCACTCTTCCTGCTGAAGTAATGTCAAAGGTCTGCTTCTGTACATAAGATATAAAAGAAGAAATGCAGTTAAAATTGGGCTTACATCCAGTTTATAGAAAAAATAAAACCTTTTCTCTCTCCTATACTCTCTCCTACACATGCCTACCATCACAGACACTAAATACATTCAGTAAGGGTTGATTCCTTTCTCTATTAAAAAAAATATTTCCATTTTTTATGAAGACAGAAATTCTGCTGGAACCAATGCACACAGTTGCATTATCTCAAGCTTCCCACTGTATTTTTTCACTCTAGCTTAATATCAAAAACGCTGAACTCCCACCGACGTCTCAGGCATAGAGTATGTGACACAGTTCATGTCACCAAATGGTTGTGAAGGCTGGAAGAAAATCCATGACTTCCCTGTAGCCTCTCCAAAAACCAGCAGAAGCCTTCAGTTTACTCACTGCCTGTTTCTTTGCCTGCCAATGTTCAACGTCCACTGTGCCTTAAATTCCCAGGAAATGTCTACAGTGGTATGCAAAGCCTGCACGTCAGCAGCTCTAGAACCACAAACACTCTTTTCCCCCCCTGTGATTTCTTTAACACCTCACTTTGTCATGGGACCTGCTGCGGCTTGAAATACATCAGATAAACCAAGAGAACTGGGTAACCCACCTCTACAAAGAGTTTTCTACAAGAATTTTAGGTGAAAGTGAAAATTATTAAAGGGAATTTATCTTCTGATGTAAACACAATTACAGGTCTAATTCACCTTTCCAGGCTTAAAATTTCATAATTCCATTGAATTCATTGGAATAATGTCAAAATAAAATTGTACTAGGAATACACTGAGGGTGTTCGCATCAGTGGGATCCCTCAGCAGCAGTGAAAGGAAGTAGGTGCTTATTGTCTAGCTTCAGCTACTTGAAAGAAGGAGGAAAGCAGACATATTATTTAAATGGATGCATAATATTAGGTTTAAAACTGTAAAAAGTTACATTCAGGTTTAGTTTAAGGGAAAATATTATGAATATGAGAATTTTTTTTATTGTGGCGTACTCTACCAAAGGAAATTAAACTTCATTTTGTGAGTGTCTCTGGCCAAAATTGGTACTAAGTTTGTGTGTCCGTTGCTTAAGATCAGAATTTAAAGATGTTCAGTAGCATATTTCTTGGCCTGGATTAGAAAAGCCTATCTTTTCTACACTAGAGTTATCCTTGGTACTTGTTCCATGAATGGCTTTTGATAATAAATGAAGAATGAGGTTCACAGTGGAGATGAGCACTCTCATCTGCAGGCACTTTTTTAAACTGACTGAAGATCGGTCAGGATTAACATGATTTTAACTTTTCGGTACCTGAATGCTATTTTCTGATTCAGAACCCCTAGATATTTGCCTTCTGACCAGCTGGGAACAAGATAGCGAGTGAGCAGAACTGAAAGGGTTAGCTTAGCTGACCACTGCTTACTCACACACATCTTCAGACCTTAGATTTCAAACACAACAGGCAATAACCTCTGATCAGCAGAAACCTAAACTGGCTTAATGTGCTATATCTTTTCTATCTTTACTGTCTCAGGATCTTGGAAACTATTTGCTAATTTAATTTGTTGTGATTAATACATTGTTCCAGTGTTTCCTGCTGTTACACTCTGCAGGAGGATTTAGTTATAATGATGGCTAAACTGAACAGCAAATTTTAACAACAGGAATTATAGCACCATTATGCAGAAATGTCTAGCAAATTATGCAATTGTATCTACCACAATATAAAATTCAAATATATTAAACCTCTCTTTGTTTCTCTGAAAATGCTAGCCTGGGTGTCAGCCAGAATACAAAATTCACAAAGGCAATTTAATTTTGGGTTTTTTTTTTAATCCTATGGGCTTTTCAGAAGACTGTTAGCTGAAGGTCTAGGTCTATATTAGCTCTGTTGAGAGAAAAATTGTATTTGCTTATACAAACTGGATGGTTATCGCTAAGGTTATAAGTAACATCCCAAATATGATTCAAATGTCTTAGAAACCAGTACTAATAAGCATACATTCCAAAGTGATTTATAAATGCACAAAAATGTGAAATTATCAAATCTGAGGACATTTACAAAATGAGCAGCAGAAGTAGTAAATGCTCATCAGACACTGAAAGGCACAAACAGGCGTATTTTTGCTCTAACAAACTCTGACTAGAAATGCACATGAATGCAAAAAAGGTAAGAAAATAAAGGAGTTTGTGACTGTAATTTGATAACACTGCAAACATTTTATAGTGTTCTAAATAATTTGCCAAGTGACGCATGTTGCAAATAGCAAGAGACAAACTTCAAAAGCTTTTCTGGCCTTCTGCATGCAAAGCAGCCAAGTCTTTAATCAACTCCCTTCTCCCCACTTTCCCTAATTCCCTTATCCTAAACTATTTCACACTTTACTAATCCCTACAGCTTGAATTCCTTGGGGTTTTTTTCAACCCCAAGTTCCTTCCACTGCCCTGTTCCCCTTCCAGCTCCAGCACTCCTTTCATCTTTTCTAATAGTCTTACTACAGGTCTTTAGCCATCCGCAGTGACACTTCGTAGGCTCAAAGTGGCAGCTGTTACAAACTTAAACTCCATGGGGTTCTCACACTGCCATCCTCAAAAGGCACTCCCTACCAGAACATGAGGAGAATGAGTCTGGAGGAAGACAGAATGGTGCGCTTCTTTCGATCAGGCCCACTGTCAGTTTTTGCCCCCTTCTTCTACTTCGTGTTTTATCACCATCTGCTGGCAGAACCTCGAAACACTGCTCCGAGACTTCTGGATCCTCCAGTGCTCTGGGCTCTCTGAATTGGTTGGGAAACCACCAACTGCATATCAACCCTGTCTCATGGTTCTGCTGCTGCTAACATGTGTTGCAGACTCAAGCAATGTCATCTTCTAGTGAGTGACAACATCTAATTCTGTATTGTACCTGATCTAACTCCAGTGAGAACCAGTCCTCTTCTTTCCCAAACAAAGCAGAATTAAATTAATACAACCACCTACCCTACGTCACAACCTTCACTTTGCCCTCCTAAATTTTCCAGATTTCCAGTGCACATTTCATCACCTCCTGAATATGACTGGACTGCTGTGTGGTCTCTTCTTCCAACCTAACCTTTATCAATTACTAGCAATATAGAAAGAGGTGTATGTGAGGAGGCAAAAATAAGAAAAACAAAAGAGATATGTTGTCTTTAGGATGGGACACTTGCGATAGAAATAAAATGTATATTGTTGAAAGGAGATATGTGAAGGATAATAGGTAGTTCTAAGTATGAAGTAAGGATAGCCTGAATAACTTGGTTTTACAGGTTTGTGCCAGACATGATGTGTGCATGAGTAGCTACTCAGGTCACTTATTTCAAAAAATGGTCTGTGTTTCAGCATTGTGTATCTGTGATTCCAACCAGATTTCAGGCAGCTTTCCAATGTGGAGATCAAGGTAGGTTGCTAATTTCACCTCACTTCCATGGTGGCATTTTGACACAATGTTCTTGTGCTTGCATCAACTAGAAAATAACAACAGTTCTCTGGATAGTTGAAATTTAAACCAGTGAAACTATTTCTTCACAAATTTATGCATTCATCTTTGGGGAGGAAAAAAACCAGCTGATTTTATTCATTTCTTCACTAAGTCCCATATTAGAACTCTCTCCAAGGACTCATTATGGGCTCTTGTGGGCATATGTCTGCACTCAAAATAAAAACAAAGACATTTTCTTACAGAAATGCCATGCTTCTACAGTTTCCTGCAGAGACAATTATAAACTACCATAATGATTTATTGTAACAATTTTAATTTCTAATTTAGATTATATTATAATTTATTATAAATATTATGACAATTACAAAGATAATTCAAACTCCTAAACCGACAAAGATTCTGTTGCCTGAATTTATGAATTAAGCCCAGTCATTAGGAGCAAGGCTTAGAGACATGGGGGTTTGTCTGTGTCTGTGTATCTGCCTTTTAAAGAACTTTTAACTCTCTGGAAATGAATAGGACTTGGCAGCAGCTATACAAGCCATAACATTCTCATTTCAAGAAACTTCATTTAAATCTATATACAGAGTGTGCTAGACACTTTATAGCCTATCTATGGCTATAAAGACTTGGTTCCTGTCCCAGAGAGTTTCTGCTCACACTTGAAGACTTGATGAATTGAGTGAATGGAGAGAATGAAGAATAAAGAAAACTGAGTTTTATAAGAGCACAACTATACAGTTAATATGAACAAGGAATAATATTTATTATAAATTTGGAAGATGTATTTGGAAAGGAAATCCATATGACTCAACAAGAAAATAACTCCTAATATGCTAGCCTGTATGTTGAATTAAAATTAGAATTTATATAAGGTCTTGATTAGGGTTTTCTTGACTGTTGTTGGATTATTGGAGGTTTTTTCCAAAGAGGAGGTCATGTACTTGTTGTACATGGCTTTTCATTACCCTTTTGAGATTTCCTGGATATGAATAAATTTTTATTATTTAAAATTTCACATCATTGACAATTACTTCTGATGAATCATATCAGCTCTTCACTTGTTTTGAATTCTGTCATTTGCTTTTTTTTAAGTTACAAAAATCAGCATCTATACTGCATTATTATTTATCTACCTTTATATTTTAACCAGAGATAAATAAATAAATTTTCTGAAGTAAGAAAGAAACAGTCTCATTGGTTTGGATGAATCTAGCACTTCCTAAAGACCTCTTCCAGAGAATATAAAGTCAGGAAAATAAAACAATATGAAAGACCTAAAAAGACAGCATCATTTTATGTAGTGTTGAAAAGCAAAGGCCCTCAAGCAGGGAAGGGTAAGATTACAATCCATAAACACTTTCAAGGCTTTCAAAATAATGAAGGCATTTATATGGCCAGAAAGAATAGTTCTCCCTACTGAAGGAACCACTGGATAAAGGTCTATGGTCTGTTTTACTCACTAGGTCAGACTAAAAGATTATCATAATGCCTTTCTGCTCTTAAGCCTGTAAATTACACTGCCCAAGGATGGTGATTCAATGAGACATTTATACCTAAGGAACAGTTTAACTGAGATATTAAAAAAAAAAAATTCTCAACAGTAAAAGTCTGGATATTCATGTTTTTAATGATCCCTAGCTTTCCTCCTTACCTCCATCCTTCATGAAGAAAATGGAAATACCTAAAAATAAGTACTACTGTCATTCAGCACTGGGAGTAACATAGAATCTGTTGATGTCCTAAGAACTAGAAAAAATTATGGCAACTCGCTTTTACACCAGGGAGAGATATGTCATGTCACAGGCGCCTTGTCATATCTATGCTATACTACATTATTTTTCAGGAGTCATAACCAGTCTAGAGACCCCATAAGAATCCTCTACCAACAAAAAATATGTCTGGTCATACTGCATCCAAAGTAGTACCCTCATGTTTTTAAATGACGTTATAAGTTTTGTATTGCTAATAAAAAACAAATGGCTAAAACAGCACAGTGAGAACTGCTAAGATTAAGTTGCAAACATCTGCACTCTTTCCCATACCTATTTCTTCCTACTAAAATTCAAGTTGAAAGTAGTGACATGTCCCACCTTCAGCAACTTAAAATTACGCACTGTTGAAGGAAGGTTAGATTAAGAGGTTGGCAAGTATGTTGT
Organism: Falco biarmicus; assembly: GCF_023638135.1. Lineage (NCBI taxonomy): Eukaryota > Metazoa > Chordata > Aves > Falconiformes > Falconidae > Falco > Falco biarmicus. The sequence continues at coordinate 14,747,749 of NC_079294.1, read as the reverse complement.
ATGAGTAATACTGCAGAATGCAAAGGTCAGACTAGGTGACCCAAAGGACTTTTTCTCTGCTTCTAATATCTACAATTCACTGACTTGCTGTTTTTCCGCAGACACTTCAACAATTCTTACTTCTTTGCTTCTGTACTTGTAACCCAAAGGAAAAGCAGTGATGTGAGAGTCCAAAACATAATAAGGAGAAATTCAGAAATATTGTACATGTAGAAAGTGACAATACATGTTTCAGATACAAATCAGGGGCCAGATTTACAAAAATATCTGCCAAAAATGCAAATATGTGCTTGCTGAGATTTACAAAAAAATAGATAACGATACTCTTGAAAAATCTGCATCTTAGTGTCTACAAACACCCTTGTAATCCACCACAGGATTTGGGGCTTTTTCACTATCTAAAGAACTGAGCCTCTCTGGGTGGTTTTCAGGTAAATAAAGTGAAAATCAAATGGATGGGTGCATGCATGCATGTATAACACTTGATCTGAGGAAATGGCAATATAGTGGGATTACATAAATAATAGCTGTGCTTGAAGTATTATTTTCAGCTCATGGATGTAACTGGAAGTTAAGCAAGGAAACAAAATGTTGCTCATATGTACATATCACACTTCACAATACCCACAGAAACACAGTCTAACTGATCTTAACACTTAGCTGTTTGCTGAAAGAGAAAAGAGGAGGGAGTCTGAGAGGGATGGAAAAGAATTCCGACACTCAATGCAGTCGTGCAGTGCAGCTCACAAATATGCTTCCTTTGCCCTGAGAAGTATTGGTGCAGTGTAAAATACATCTGTCCCATTTTCTAGTGTTGCACACCTTTGCCATTTTGTTGTCTTGGTCTTACAGTCTCATCTGATGTACAAGAAGGTCATCTTTTTAGCTTTGGTTGGGTACTTCATATATGATACAGAGGAAATACAGACATCTCCACATATCATTTTCAGCAGGGTAGTCTTTTGTTTACCAAGCTGCTTTTTAAAGGCTTGTTTTCAGGTTTCCTGAAAAACATTCTCAACCCTTCACAGTTTCTTCCTAGCTTGATGGTCAGTCTGCATTTTCCCTTCCCTGTACTGCCCACACCGACTGCCGCTACCCTTTCCCCTCAAAAAGACTGTTTTGTGGATTAATTTTTGCCTGAGGAAATTGTATGAGCTTCCCTTTGGGTAACCTGCAATGCAGCGGGACGCACTGCAGCCCATCCTTTCTCTGCTAGAACAGATTGTTTTACTCTAATTCTTTTCCCTTTCTTCATGTAACTCTACCCATACCAGGGAATAAAAATTGCTAGGAGGCATCTAGTTTGATATTTTGCTTTTGCCTGGCTGCTTGTAAAAGACTGTCTCTGTTACCGATACGTGATACAGAAAACGTTCTTTAAGGTTACTAGGTGCTTTGCATAGTGGGATATAATACTTTATTATGTAAACTCAGTTTTCTCTGAGACTTCAGTCTTTAAAAAGCTGCAAATTACTGAAAAACATCATGTTATTTTGTGTTTAATTTTCTTTAGACACCAAGAACTTCTAGCTCAACACAAAATTGCTATGATTTGACCAGCATATGTAAGTCCACTTAAAGATCAGTAAGCAGGTTTCTTTCAGATAAGTTCTTTAAAAGGTCACAGCTTGTACATGTTCCAACACCTTTCCTAACAAATAGTAACTCCAGACAAAATGTAATTATCAGTTTATTCAGGATTTCGTTTAAAACATAGCTGGGAATGACATCAACTTTCACAAAATAATAATGTTGTAGAGATTGTTGTAGAGAGCTTGTTTAGAAAGGGGAAAAATGGCACCATTGCTCCCTTGAGCCCTCGGAAAAAAGTCTTAAAGTAAATTTATCACTTTCCTTGGGAAGGCTGTCTCTAGGTTATGGAGTTCTCTTTTGCAAAAAACCTGACAATCCCCTACCCCTCCTGGCTGAAGCTGTGCTAAAAAGAGATTAAAACTGCATGTATCATTGTGATGGAAAAGAAATAAGAGGAAGCCAGAATGCATGTTTCTGGAATGTAATGCTACTGATCAGTTCTGAAAGAGTAAGAACCAAGGTCTCAAGGTACATTTCCCATGTAAAATAAAATATCTGTGCTAGGAGCAAGAATCAGAATAAAGGCATCTCTGCTCTAGCATAAACAAGATCTTAGCTTATAGAGCCCTGACTCTCCCTTTCTTGCTTTCCACTGCAGCTTTCTTCTCCCAAAGTGCAAAGGTAACATATGACCTTGTTATCCTTCCCTACGGGCCCTGAGCTAAGAGCAAGTAAGCCGATCATGAGGATCAGACTTTATGAGATGCAGATTAAAAATCAAAATGCTGCCAAATCAAAACAATAAGCAACTACTTTGTCCCAATACCTGTGAGTATCCAGTGCAAGTTAAACTGCAGAGAATTACTGGTCATGGCAGCTGATCTTTATTTCCCTAAGTGGAAGACTCCAGCTTTGATTTTAATATTTTCCCGTGTGGTTGAGTGGCCATAGACAAGTCTGACCACACCTGCTGTGAAGGTCTCTTCCCCATCACTGAACAGGGAAACACCACCCAGTTTTCCCACTGCGTGTGAACATGCTGTGTGGAGACGTCTTTTATCATTGTCACTCTGCCACAACGTTATTTCCTGTATTATTTAAGTTCTGAGTGTATCAGGTCATCAGCTGTGCAGTCATTTGTCAGAAAGTTGGCTTAAACTAATCAAATACAAAAGATTACAGCCTCCACATTAGGGAATATCAGTGCAGGGAATCTGCTCGGTGCCACCTGTTCTCTCTCCTACAACATGTAGCTCTGTAATACGCTATTATCATTGATAGCAGCCAGCCATAAGCTTTGTATTGAATTGGCATGGCCTCAGGACTGAAGTTTGCCAGGCCTGCTCTGCCTGAGCTTTCCTGACCTGCCTGCAGCTTTGTTTTACTTGGTTTAGCTGTAACAGCAATATTTTTAATTGTCTAGGTCTCTACGGCCAATTTGTTTCACTGTTGTTTATCTTTGCATGACATCACCATAGCCATAGAAAATACAAGCCTGAGGTGTAAATAGAGGTCTTGAGAGGTGAAGACAGGGGATGTGGTGAGGAGGAGTACAGGCATGGGATGACAACAGATGGGGCACAGACTGGCTCTGGAGGCCCCACAGCTGTACAACTCCTCAGTAGTCCATTAACGACACACAGACCTTGAGATGGCCAAAACTGAGCTTAACAGTAACAAAGAGTGCAAAGAAATAATATCTAAAGTACGTAAAAGGTACAAAGTGTAGTAAATTATGATTAACATGGACCTGCAGACCAACAAAGAACTGAGGTGTACAAGCATGTTAGCTAACATATAAAAAGATCCAAGTTGATCCCACAATGAAGAAGAAATCATCAGCATGAGCATCACATCCCTCTCAGTGAAGGCCTCCAGGTGCCGAGACCTCATCGTAACACTCCCCCCTCCCCTCACCAGAACAAAAGCACAACATTTAGGACCAGAGGAGCAGAGAAAAGGTGAGTATAACATCAGGAACAGGGTAGAAACTAAGTGTACATATAACAGTTCTAACTGTCTCATTATTCCTGCTTTTGCTGTAATAACTACATCTGGAACAATAAAAATTATTACATTCTTAAATTGCAGTTATCTAACAATAACATTTTGGCTTTATATATATGTATGCATATGCATACTTCAGATGCTCTTCCTCTTTGCCCACGAAACAAGACTTTGAGCATAATATGCTGGCTTCTGAGGGTTCGGTTCTCACTGGGAGCAGCTCTATGGGTTATACTAGATCTCTGCTGCTAAGGGTCTGGCAAGGAATTCAAGTAAAACCAAGAAATTAAAACAAAAAAAATCAAAATAATTTCCTACGGCACAAACAGAAACTACAGATAAGTAGTTAAAATTCAGGCACAGCATTCCAACACTACTGAATTTGCATGGTAGCTATTTTAATTGCTATACTTTATTAAAATCCTTTAATTCTCTTCTCAGCAGATATTTAAGTTTGAAAAAATACTGCAATAATACAATGCCACCTAACCGGCTTAGCATATTTTGCTGCACCAGAATATCCCTAACTGGATGGCAGTCCCATAAAATGTGGTTTTGATATAGAACCAAGAGGGAGTGCAGTTCTGAGAATTCTTCTGCAAATGTCAATGACAATATAGTTGGAAATACTTTATTCTAGGCCTAATGTTCTAGCAAAGAAAATCCCCCCAGAAGTACTCTGGTAACATATATGTCGCAGCATGCGTGGCAGGCCTGATGGAATGAAACAATCCATGGACTAGTTTTATCCTGCTGGGCAAATTTTTGTCACTGTGTGCTGAAATCCAAAAGTGATTAGCATACCAGAAAGACATGTGGTGCCATCCCTAGCTCTTTGTCAGAAAAGAGAAGCTTCATTTTAGGTAGCATTTCAGAAATTTTGGAACAAGGCAGGCTGGTGAAAACCCTTGCAGCAGTTCAGTCCAATGTCAGCCCTGAAACCGGTATGGGAGCCCCAGATTTCTCAGTCCCTGCTTACCAGAGGAGAGAAAAAGAACACAAATAACAGCTTTTAAAAAATTCACAATTGTAGAAGAAAATAAGCCAACTTTTTTTTTTTTATCTTTGCACCTTCTGTAGTCATTTGCATGAACATAACATGGTGTAAAATCACCCCGACGGCTGACAAAAAAAAGAAAATTTTGAATTGTAGCCTTGTTTATTGATTTTGAATAAAATAAAAGTATATGACTGTCTCTGGAGAAGAGGTCAAATGCTTCAAAAGCACACACATACATTCAGATGCACAGTGAGGTGCTACCTGTAACTTTAAGCCCCTAACATAGGCCTCGAAGGAGTGCAGGTTCCTCATATAAACAGTGAAAAAAAACCCAGGTGCTTCTAAGGAGTGATTGAGAACATTTAAATTAAGCTTAGCTGCCGCCTGGTTTCAGTACCTTTAATCGCCCACTGGATGTATCTCTGTCCTCTACAGAGGACACGTGGAACTGAGGTGTCAAATGTGGGCACCTCCACAGGCTTCGACTGCAGGCACTGAAAATAATTCTTTTTCTGCAACCATGGTGTAAACACACATTCAGCCCACTCTGCATGTGAAGAAATTGCATGTAGCACTTGCCATTTTTTGTCCTTTAACCACACAAACTGGAGATTGAAAATGTTTATCCATTCCCATTTTATATTATTTAATGAAGGTTTCACTGTTTCAAACAGCGGAAGTGTATTATTTCTATTGGAAGTTGTTTTACAACATAAAGGTTCTCGCAGAAAAGATTTTCATCCCTGTTCTCCTGTTTGATGTAATGGCAAAATATATTCCTTTCTATCATGAAAAGTAATTCCAGCAATTTCTGTCGTGCTAATGAGCCACATTTTCAGAAATATATTAGCACATACTCAACCATTTGTATCATCAGTCAGAAATCCTAAGTTTTTATAATTTTTCATCATAAATCAGTTTCTCCTACCCACTGAACAAGCCTATTTCTTTTCTTTTCACCGCTCTTTAACAGAAGACACTTTTTTTTCCTTCTGTTATGGCATGTCCATCACTTACCATTTGCTCAAAACGCAGTGTTGCTATGAGCATTGCTTGGATTCCTCCCCCTTTAGTTTTCTTATATAAAGAAAAGTTGACTGCCTGTAAAATGGAGGAGTACCTGTAAGCTGGAGTAGGCTATACATGATGTAGTTTCTGGTTACAGTCAATGTTTCTCATAAAGCCTTTTTGTGCTACCTTTTACAGATCACACCATATCTACATAGTCAGATGAAAATCCTTCCAATAGAGTAAAACAAAGTGCAAGAATTGGCCTTGGCCATAATACTCACTTTAAACCATCTCGCCTTACCTCAGTTACCTTGACATGCCTGATCACATGAACCTCCAGGCCTCCTGCTCCACACTGGGAGCACTGGTTATATTCCAAACGTTCAGGTTTGGCATAGCTAGCATAACAGTTCCCCCTTCATCTTTTATCCTGCAGGACAAGGCACTGATACAGGTTACATTTAATTTCTCTCCCTAATGAACGCTATTCATAAAGGTATGCCTATGCTACTCAGCTAAGTACTAATATGTAGCATAAAGGGTACACCAGGTCTTTAATCTACTGTTAGAGGGCACCAAATGGACAGCATATCAAGAATTACATTTAAGGACAACACAGAAAATCCTGCATTCCCAGCGAAACCTTCTTATGTTGTTACTAGTGTCAGTATATCCAGGATATTAATTTAGCCTTCTTTTCCTTCATTCCACCATTATGTTATGGATGATCAAATGCAGTATGATACTCCATGAAATGAAGCAGACTCATTTAAAGCAATATGGTGAGATTACTGACAAAATTATTTCCAACACAGGATAGGAATATTCCTTTCTCTGATATTAATATTTGCTTTTAAAAAAAATCCAGGTCCTTTATCAGTTCAGAGTTTCCACATAACTGAAATTAGCAGCATTAATCTTCTCTTCTGCAATCTAAAACATGTATAAAAATTACACAGCGATATCCTTAATACCATCCATTTTCCAATTCAAATGCTAAACTCGACTCTCACACTGCTACTTGGACACATTACTCTAGCGTGGCAGATTTGTCGCTATAGCAGGAAAATGCTTTTCTTTTGTGCCTTGACTCCTTTTTAAGTCAGCTGAAGATCATGTTATTTCTTCCCATTTTAAACACCGGAAAAAAAAAGGGAAATGTAGGGTATGGAGAAAACAGCCATTTTCTTTTTTCTAAAGAGTGCATTAAAAGATTAGCAGCACACGGGAGGAAAAGCACAACGATGCTGTAAAATAACCCAGTGTCCTGTATTTAAAAATGAAAAAGATTAATACAAATTCATTCCATTAGGTTAGCTTGCTTTTCTTCTCACAGATACTGGCAGCTAGGATTTGCATAAAGTAGAACTTCACTTTTGCTTTGCCATATTCTGACATTATGAGCCTAACAAAGGCTGCCTACGATTTCCAGGTCTTTTTGCCCTTCAAGTAAACTGTAATAAGCAAAGGGAAGATGCACACAAGGGCCCCTGCATTGAAAGGCTGCTGCTCCTGCGGCAGGAGGAGATTGCCATCTACTGGTCTCTGGCCTCTACACGAAGTCAGGCAAAGGGTACCGAGCGAGGATCTGTGCAGTGACTTTCTTTAAAGCAGATTCAAGGCATAGATTTGCATAAATAAGCATTTATTTGAAAATAAAGCTAGGCTATGTGGTCACCTGTTCCAATCTAGCCGTACAGGGATTTGATGTGATAGATGGCAAGTAGCAGCTGTATGATGTAAAGTTCTGCCATTTCAAAGATAAGGCTAAATGACAGCAGTATAATAGTATAGAGATTCTGATATATGTATGGGCCACATCGTACATCTCTTCCGAGGTGTAATTCTTCTGAATGGCACAAGAGTGTCGCTTTGCCAGAAAAGCATAAGCCGGAAAGCAGGACTGTGCAGGCAGCCTGAGGACGTGCTGTGTCTCCGTGGCGGCGCGTGGAAGTCTTGCAAGTTTCTGCATTGCTTTCGTCTCCTCACTACAGCAGTGCGGCTTTTGGCACAGGGTGTCATGTGTGCTGCAGAGCACACTCAGCCCTGCCACTGTGGCTGCCAGGTAACCTCCCATTCTTGGGCAGTGATGCATAAAAGCACCCATGACATCATGCTTCTGCAGAAGATATTCCTGCTTATGACTGCTCGGCTCGCTTCTCTTTTCGAAATTGTGTTTTCCTTGCAGTGCTGACAGAAAGGCAAGGATGCCCATTCACTGTCTAGTGCAATTGCCCATGTAAATTAGGATAGTGCTAAAATACCGCACTGCAAACAGAAGCAGCTGACACAGGCACATACTCCATCTCACCAGTCCCGCTCAGGGCCACTGACCTCTCACGGGATAGACAGACAGTACGGCAGCACTTAAATTGTGACACGGCAATTGGCCACTGGATATTTTTTCAGAGTCCTGGGAGAGAAGCACGCAGCAATATTGTGGTCCCTCTTCGCTCCCCGCAGAGCTGCACACAGGCTGCACAAACACCGGCAAACACACATGCTGCACTGCGCTTTTGCATCACACTTCTCTGTCAATTTTCTGGCCCAATAGAAAAAAGCCTTGAGACAGCATAAAAGGCTTTCAAACAGGAATATAGGAGTAGTGCAGGTATAGCTGGTATAGAATCGATGAAAAAAATATTTTGCGTGATAAGAGTCTAAGGGAGCAGGGTATGTGAATGGCTATACCCACACAGCAGCACTTGACTGTATTCTCCAGCATTACCAATATGTGAGTCTCATAAAACCTAATACTCAGGAGTAACCCATTACTCCAGGGAGCCCCAGAGCTTAATTCAGCACCCTCTGACATCCAGCCTGCCTTCCTGGTTACCTGTGATCTCTGTGAAGAAGCTGCTGGGCAGAGAAGCAGGCTGAGAGAACTGAAAACCAGCAATGATTCCCTGACCGTGATGATACTTAGTTTAGGTGTAAGACATTAATCACTAAATGCAGTACTCTCTGCATAGCATTTCAGTTTAATAGCAGCATAAGCCTAAGATAGCATCAATACCCGCATGTGTGTGTGCACAGACGTGCACACCTGTATAGCTTGGCATTTCGGGTTTGGTATTTGTTTTCTATCTACAGCAGTACTTATTGAGAAAGCAGGCTCTCAAGAAACAGGCATTTCTATGCAAAAGCTAAAGGAAATATTTCACTGGTATGAAAAATGCTTTGAGTGATTATTTTCCTTATTTTTCAATCACTGAGGAAAAAAATCAAGAAACTGAAATCCTGTTTTAAATGAAGCTTCAATCCAGCTCCTATGATAGCTATACTGCCTTCTCTTCCTTAATATATTGTTCAAAATTCTTAATGCTACAATGCACTGGAATTAATGTTTGCAGTCATTTCTCTGTAACTATTCCATCTCTTTCCTAATCAGTATGCTGGATGACTGCATATTTAGTACATATCCCTTAGACTGATTCCTTCCTCCCAGATGAATTGTTTAACATTTTTCTACATTACACTGCATTTGCTACCTGGTAGTTCACTTACTTAAATGATCCAGAATCTTCTATGTTTCGGTTTGGTTTTTACCGCCTGGTTGGGGGGGGGGGGGGGGGGGGGGGGGGGGGGGGGTGAGAAGAGAAAAAATACATAAATAAATGTAATAAAAACAATAATAATTATTACAAAACTCAGTCTTAAAAAGGTTTCCAACAGCTTCTGTTTGTTATCCGTTCTTTTCCCCAGCATAAGATCAGAATGCTGTTTTTCATTAGAAACTAAAATGAATACTTTGAATTAAATGCATCTGTAGCAGTATCAAGACAATTCTGAAATAACAGAGTCAGATATAAATTGTGTTAATGTGTATCTCTTGGTTTTGTAAGCATGCATTTACAATCTATGAATGAAGAGTAAGATCATCAAGGACCCATCTTTATGTAAATTATTTATAGTTTTAGAACTCACTTAGAAGAGCAATGTAGCATTATTTTCAAAATGTGCATCTGACCAGTACTTACATATCACAGTGCAAAACATTTATGATCAGATATAGACACGACAAATCTAAGTCCTGCCCTATGTTGATCCCGTATGAAGTGTATTTAAAAAATGCTTTCACAGACATTTTTATTCTAGAAGAAAGAAACGTTATGTTGTGGTGCCTATTACCTGATTAGGCTGAGATTTTATTAACCCACCTAATGCACTGCTCCTCTATCTGACTTCCATTTGCAGCAGCGCAAGTCTTGTTTCCCCTACCCTCTCAATCTGTAACCATAAGGAAGCTTTCTTTCACTTAGAATTTATTAAAGGGCAGAAACAGAGAAAATTCTCTCTACAACAGTTGCCCAACAAATTAAGTAGTAAATTGCTGTATGGAGCATGTATAGCTCCACCAACCAGACCAAGACCTCTGCTGCCCTATTTTCAAATGGTTCTTCAAATCTGTGTTCACCTCATTGTGTTGCAGCTTTTTCCAAGGTGGATGACATTCACTTCTGTGCACCAAAGGGGTTACTGGCCTTCTTAAGACTTAATACAAATATTACATGAATGCTATTCTGGTCTTCCCCATGCCCCTAAAAAGCCTGGAGTATGTTTTAATGACCCAATTTCTTTCGTGCCTTTGCAAAGGTTGGTTTTCTTTGAATCTTGTTTTGATTTCTTATCACACAGCCTTCCCTATGGATGTTACCACTGGCAAGTGTTGCAGGATGGAGCAAGTTGTAATTTTTAACATTTGTGCTCCCTGCTTTAATCAGAATGGCATTTATATAAACCACTCCTGTTAGAATTCATCCCACCTTTCCAGACCTCTCAGATCCATAGGCTGAATCACCCCAAATATGCGTGTGCTGCACATTCCATTTCCTCCTGTGCAGCCTTGCAGAAAGATCACGGTATGAATCCATGCCCCCCCTCTGTGCTCAGTGTAACCAAGGGGGACCCCACTGTGCACACAAGTCCAACCACACATGACCCTTCCTTCATACGGCAGTCCAGTAGCCGAGAAGCTTGCAGGTTGCTGCTGCCTGGTTAGCTGCTTTTTTCAGTCTGTGCTAGTTCACAGTGGCATTACTGGATGCCCCTCTCTGATCACCATGAGGCTTTTTCAAGATGTTATTTACCAGCCTATACTGCAGCTCCTGTTACTGCAGTATCTCAATATTTACCGGCTTCATCCCTTCTGTAAGACTGGAAAATAAAAGGGGAAGAGTGTGGGCACAAAGAGAAATAATTGTGCTGACACACAGAGGTCTCGGGCAGAACAAGGCAGGGGTCCAGGTGTCCAGCATTTTAAACCAGCATCCATCTCACTTCATCCTATTTCTCAGCACTGTTTGCAGCACAAATCACGTAGTTCTACAAAGGACACACAAGGATTAGAAAAACGGAGGGAAATATATGCCTCTGTGTGAATGGCATGGAGATTAGGAGCTGACTTGCATCTGAAGGGACAGAGTTTCAGCTGGTATAAACTGGCCTGAATTTATTGACATCAGTGAAGCTGCATTATTTACACCAGCTTAAGATCTAGCTCGGAAGCTTCAACAACCGAACATTTCCAGCCAAATAAAAAGAAGGCTGCCAGAAGACTTGTTTATAGCTTAAAAATAATGAGCAGGATCCCACAAGGATCTAGGTAGCAATTTGTTAAGCTGTGAGGGCAAGACCTAGGGGCAAATCTGGGGCTGAAAAGCATTTCCATCCAAAGATTGCTGCCACACCAAATGAGCTACCTAGCAACACCGACAGACTCCCTGGTGCTAATGAATTTAAACATAGCATAGATACATCACCACCTATGGCTCCTTCCCTCCAAATCCCCTAGATGAGCTCCAACTCAATAAAATGAAGACAACAAATGTTTCTGAATCTGAAGCTGCATCCAGTGCTCCGAGTTTTATCATTTTTACCCTGAAGTTCATTGCAAACTGCGCTGACTGACTCACAATTTCTTTCTCTCAGAACAGGATCCTCCTGTCAGTCTTTATACCTCACTCCTGCTCTGCTCTGCATCACCAGCTTTGACATGCAGTAGCATGTTGGTGGAAAAAGAGAAAAAGGAGGAGACCTAACAAGAAATAATTTCTCTTTTGACCTGAGATTGTAAAACTTACGGAGCATTCTGGCACTGTGTAAGGTTAACATTACAGCAAATAGCATATCACAGCAGCCAAGTATAAAGCACTCTTTTTTTCTGTCTGTGCACTGAATGGGCTGAGTTTTTATTTCGTACTTCATTTACACCTTGCTGAGTGATGCCATAGAAATGGCAGAAGTTTCATCTCCTCCCACTTCTGCAGCAGCACAATATGTGTAACAGCAGCAGCTTCCACACCGCTCACTGGAGCTCAGGCCTGATGCCGATCACAGGTTCATATCTGCTTTTCCTGCATGACATTCTCAGATGCTAGAAAACATCTTTTATTTTCTTATTAAAGCTTGTTGCAAAATTAACAGCTGACTGAAAAGCTGCTTGAGAATTTTAATCACGTAAACTAAAAACACTGAGATTTTCCTCAAAAGCCCTTCATAAGAAAAATGGGAGAGCAAATTAACATAAAATCTGTTTAGGAAAATGCTGAAATGAAGAGGACAAGCATTTGGATGTAAGACAAACAATCTCAAGCAAGCAGAAATGGGTAAAGTTGTATATCCTTTGTTTATCAGTATTGGTTCACTGAAAATGTAACAAACACCATACTTGAAAATCTAGAAACTTCCAAAGAGACTCAGAGAAAACGCATACTAAACAAGGTCAGAGGACTGTTAAGAACAGCCAGTACCACTTACAAAAGGTAAACATAGATGACCTGAGCCCTGAGCAAGCCCAAGAGTCCTGAAAGGTGCTCAAGGCCATCACTTTGGTCGACAGTTTCAAAGGCAGCTGATAAATCAAACAGAGGCAATGAAAGGACACTGCTCTCAGGCCAAACTGTTCTTCAGCCTGAAACTTTCAGAAAGCCTGTAGGATGGCCCACGAGGTTAGTAATGAGCTCAGAACTATTTTCATTCGAGATAATCAGTTCAAAACTGGTTGATGCTGGTAGTGACTGGGTACTGCTGCTTCTGCCGGCTCCAGGGTGTTCCAGATTTCCTCACGGTCTGGTTTGCCCATCAGTACAGATGCATTTCTCACAAGTTACCAAAACAAATGTCACTAATGCTCCACCAGCAGTTGCACTGAAGTGACCAAGAGCTGAAGCTACATATTATTTGAATAACTTACTCCCATATCCTGTCCATGTGAAATATTTTTCAGCAAAACTTTCACACTACCATTCTACCGTGTCAGAGGGGTGGACAACAGGTCCACCATTTCAAACACATGTGTCAGTGAACCTTGTCTGTTATGAGCAGGAGGGCTGACATATCGGTTTGTGTACATTACAGTGAAATGGTGTTTGTAGAGATAAGTGGCAGAGATAGAAGCTCTGTGAACATTTGGGAGATTCTAAAAAAAGTCACTGTGAACAGAATGACAATAAAAATCTCAGTGTCTGCATGGCATGAGGGGATTATCTATCCACGTAAGAAGTATTCTGTAGGTAAAATTGTTGCATTTTAGTTAGATATACTTTTCTCTTTTAAACTTTCATTTATTCTAAATCAACTAAAAAAGAAAAATGCTTTGAATTGAAATCCCTAAAATTTCCTTAATTAAAAAATGACAGGTATTTTGGCTATATATTTTTTTCCTAACAATTCCTTATGCTGGGAAATTTATCAAAACTGATTCTGGACATTAAGTTCTGATTTCAACAAATAGCAATCTGAGGCAAAAAACCCCAACAATATTACCAGCTCAGTATAAGTATTAGCCACATAAGCAAATTTTGTTGCCCTTCCAAATTACAGTTGAAGTACATTTGCAAGGTATTGCAAATTACTATATTTAAAAACATAACAGAATGAAAAAGGTATAGAGGATTTTTTCCCAGGCAAACATGCTGCAGATTTAGGAATCCTACATCCTAAAGGAACCCTAAGTTTAGTTTTCTTGCAGAACACAGCATTCTAAAGACTCGTGACTCCATCACACTGATGTCACAATTCTTTCAGAATATAACTATATTGTTTGTCAGTAACATTCTTTCTTGCAGAGCACCAGGACCTACACATGCACAGCAATACTCCCACCCTCAGCGTGCTGCAGGGGCAGCCACATTTCTTTCATGGCTGCACTGAGAGGTATCTTATGGATCTCATCACTTGGTCAAAAAAAAGCCCAAGAACTGCTTTGATACACAGAGCTTGAGTCTCTTGCCTGTGAAAAAGCTCTGATGCACTTTAAGACACACGCAAGACAGTGCCCGGAAATTTGAACTGCCTGAACCAAAGCCAGACTGCTGACAAATCTAGCACAGAACCAGCAAAAGTGGCTTGCATATTAGTGAAAATCTGAGAGGCTGATATATCTGCATCTAGATTCAATCCAACTACAAAGCCTAAGAAGTCATCAGAATTCCCAGGGCTAAGACTAGAGAAATCCTATTGATATAGATGCCATGGATTTGAAAGCAGAAGCTGCTACTCAGATAACAGGGTCTTTGCCTCCAGGACAGTTAGGGATTCCATGCCACTCACCCATTGCCCCACCAAATCCCACCTGCAATAGCTCTCATGTGACAATTAAAGAAGCAACTACCCCATAAGAGTAAATGGCAGCCGATCATGTTCCCACTACCTGAACAGACTTGAAAAGGATTGCACAGAAACTAACTGGATAGAAGAACTCAAGGATGCTTCAGGTGAGGAGACTGGCAAGGACTATAAGGTTAAGCCACTGAGTGAATCAAAATAAAAGAAAACATGTAAAGTGGTAAAGGGAAAAATATCTATGGAAAACATCATAAAATACTTAAATGGTTAGCTGATGTGGAAAATCACTACTGTACTCCTATTAATCTTTAGACATTATGGAAATATGGATCACAGCAAGCCTTTTGGAGTTTGATATTTTTACACAAAAAGAGTTCACAAAAATCTTGGAAAACAGTGGCTTAAGCACCCTGAATTAGATGAACTGAATGCACAGTCCTGTAACTCCGCCAGACGTTAAGGCCATAGTCAAGTGCTGAGTTGAATGGCCAGAGGTTTAGGCTACTGAATTTACACAAAAATTGAAAGTGAGCATGGCAAAGTTGCTTTTAACTTTCAAATGCTCCTGTATCCATTACTTGTAAAGAAGAACTTGACTTTCTGGACATTTTCACACTACTACAAAAGCATTTGAAATGGTATGGGTTGATATTCCTGATGTTCCAAGATCCAAGGCCTTTCAGAGCTCTTCTCCTTTCTCCTTTCAACATGAAATCAGTAGGAACTTAGAGGATATGTTAACCTTACAACACACACCAACATTAACAGCCACCAAATTAATTTTTTAGGCAATTTGGCAGGGAAGGATGCTGCAAAGTCACCAAAGGGTTGATACAGTTTGAGAAATTAAGAGCAAATACCTTGGGCAAGAGGGATCAGCTCAATTAAAAGTAATCACAACATGTGAGGTTTGACATCAGTTCCAACTTTTGGACTTCTGATTTATTCCACTTCTAATCCCTTTTGGTCTTCCTATGTGTTTGTACCTTCTCCAGCATAAATGATCCTTATCCAATTCAAATAAAATTAAAAGGCAGAAGTAGCAAAAAATCTGCTTAACTCTAATTTTGGGAGCATGGGAAACAGTCAGTTTTCACGTGTTCTTTCCTAAACTAAGCTCAGTGACTAAAACAAGGAATACATTGTAAATGGGCTGAAACGCAACAGTCCTTTTAGTAGCAGAATGCAGAATGATACAAATGTGCTTCCTGTGGACACAAAATCCATCAAAATTGTCATACAAAAATAAAGAACTTTATGGAAAGGCTGAAAAGGCAAAAAAGTAAGAACTGTGCAAATGTAGACACTGTGCTCTCAAGGAATGTTGCTGTTTACAAATTTTCCTGGTAATGTCTGCTGTCTTGCATTTGTGACATTCTTAACCCTTAGCGTGTATGAGCATGAAAACGAAAGAAATATATAGTACTGGAAACATCAATCATATAATTGCATATTCAGCTGACTTCAGAAAAAAAAAGAAAACGTTGACAGAAACAGGCATTTTCCCATTAAAATCTTCAGTTTATTCCAAAGCCATTTTTATCATCAATAACAGCAAAATTTCAACAAGATGTTGTGAACAGCTAGTTTTGTCTTAACTAATCATCACCTCTTCCCACACCCAGGAACAGCCAGCAATGGATGGCAATAAGATCCGAAGTTATGATGTTACCATCTGTGCCAGAAAAAATGTATTAACCAGAAATGCAATAGCTGTAAATGACTTGCAAAAATGACTTATAATTTCTCTGTAATATTTCATAATTTTGAAATTAAAAGCACATACTTTTAAAAAAAATTATGCACATACCGGCTACATGGTGCATACACACATGTAGATAGTTCTTGCTTCTCCTTTCTCATTAATCCTGTTAATACATTTGAAGTCAGAAAATACACAAACAGTAACAGTGCAATAAAACTAAGCATCATGACCTGCACTGTATTTACAAAAGAATAGCATGTCTACAGTTTTTGTAAATCAATTACTTTCTTTTCTTGTAAGGAAAAGTGTCTTTTTCCTATATGTATCTTCTTATGTCAGAAGAGATACTCATTACTTCCATCGCATAAATGACTTGAAAACACAACTAGATTCCTGGACTACAGTTTTAAGGTCACGGGCATAAAACATTTCTTCCATCTTCCTAACAGTAATTTTGTGAAAGCCATTACTAAAATGAGAACAATTACATACAGTTTTGAAGCATTTGTATGTAAGAAAACTGCTTATCAGTGTCTAGACACTGTCTTCCATAAAATTTGTGGATCCACATGTTGCCTCTGAATGCTGGGTTTAGCCTTTGGATCTTTGTTTTAGCTGACAGATGTACATAATCTCAAACCATTGGTTAGCTCCCTCGTAGCTAAACAGCTCTTCAGATATGTGTGCCAAAACTATTCCAGCTGAGGGAGCAAATTCAGTTCATTAAATTTCCTCCAGATCTGGATGTTTTAAGTGGCAGCTTAGTAAGGATAAAAATTCTTCCTCTAGTCCAACTTTTTTCCTCTTGCTTGATCCAGAATCCAGTCCTATTTTGTTCCAGGGGTCACCAATGTCACAAATGTTTGAGTTCAGGCTTACAACTCTGAAGGCTTTGTTTGTAAGAATTTAAAATAGAGTTTAGACCATAATATTTACCTTTTCTTCCTGGAACAACTGTTAGGCTGGATAAATAACAATTTTGAAGTAATATAATCAATGAAGTATAACAGAGTAAACGATGCAAAGCAACAGTTATATGGAAGAGCCATGTAGGGGGAAATGACAAGGTACTTTGTTCTATGACAATCAGATTATAATAACTCTGAAGATTGTAAAGGTTTACTTTGTTCCCTGCTCAGGTTCACATTTCAAAAACATAAACTCACATGGAAGACTGTTTGTGCATGAAAGCAAATTTTGTACACAATTATGCTTACATCAAAAAAAAATTAACATCGAGTGCTCCCCTTGTCAGATATGGAAGTGCTGCTTAAAATTAGTTGCAGAAACCCAGAAAAGGTTTCTTTTTTTGTGGCAATGATTTTTACATTAAATCTAAGAAATCTAATGATTATAAATAAATAAAATTTCAGTTGTAACACAAAGCATTGATCTTCACTATTGAGGACTGAAGTAATATTAACAGCAGATTAAGTCTCTCAATAGGTGACTAGGCTTATGATTAAATTTCTTTTGTTTTTGGTTAAGATTTCCAGTGCTGCCATGCAACAATCATGCTCCAACAGTGGCCCAGATGCATGAAATGAAAGGCTTCCAGTTCATCTGCTCCTTTGCCCCAGAAAGGGAAGACCCCTCCCAGCAGTAAGTTCAACCTTACACCGTTTGGCTCTGGGGCAGTAGCCTCATCACAACTTTTGGTTGAGGGCAGCAGTGGGTGGGCTGGCCCCGCTCCATCCTCTCCCCTTGCAGGCACAACCTGGCTTCTTGTGGCAAAGGCATGAGAGCAAGTTATGTGGCACACAGGGGAGCGATCCGGGTGGGGTAGGGGGCAAAATAGTTCATTCTCTGCTGTTGCAAAGAAGGCTGAAGGCTGCTTGTGGTGAAGGCAGCTGGGGACTGGCTCTAATCCTAGGGCAACATCAAAAGAGATGCAGGGAGAGACCCTCCAGCTGCAGTGCCTGCTCCTGCTGCAGGCCCCAAGGCAGGAGGGGTGACTACCCTGGTGCACACCCCCCACATTAGGTGCGCAGTTCACTGGCATTGCCCCAGGGCACCCGAAAGAAGCTTAAGGAGAATGAAGAGAGAATGAGAATCTGATCAGCGGTGACTGAGACTGAACACATACAGGGTCTGAACAAAAAGCTGCCTTTTCACATAAACATCCTAACTTCAATTCAGCAGATGGGTACAGCTTCTTCACAAGCCTGATGGGGCTCTGATTACTGTTGATAACCCCATTTCTGGGGCAGCAAAGAGCAGGCTTCTTGCCACCCCTGCAAATTACCACCCGTCAGTTTTACTCCTCTCTGTGGCTCAGGGAAAATTCAAGGAATCATTTTGTCTCTGTCCCACAAGTCAGGGCACAGATCGAGACTCAGCTCGAGTCTTTGGAATTTGTGACTGACGCATTCAGGAAATCTTGTACCAGCAGTTACAGATATTATTACAACAATGAAACAAAGATACCTTTTCCTGCAGTGACATGGTTCTGATTAAGGTCTTCCCTCCAAAATCTTTCCCTACTTCCATACACTTTCCATCATGCACTCACAAAAAAAGCACTTTCAAAAATCAGAATTTTGCAAATCTCTGAAACAAATCCAGCTGTACTGAGTATCCTCAACTCTGCTGCCAGTTCAACAACAACTAACATTCAGTCTTCTCATCAGTGGTGGACCCAGGGTAGAACAGACCTCCCACTATAAACAGAGCCTTGAAATAAATGTTTATCATTTCAAGAGAGAAAATAAATGACTTTAAAATGTTTTTCACCAGCCAGGCTCTGTGTGTCATCCAACTCGTCTAAAAATGGATGTTTCTACACAATTACTTGTACTCTGGACTCAACCATTTCATCTAATAATCGATGCCTCCCACTCGCACACGTTTGCATAAGTTCTTTAGCCTCTTCTGCTAGTTAGATGGTAAAAATTATGTGTATGGATATGTAGGAGAAGACACACACATACATCCAGGACAAGAATGTTTATTCAGAATAAATTATTTGGCCCTAAAGGAAACCAATTAGCTAGGTAGATAATTCATAATTCAAATACCTCTAGGATCCCTGAGAAAAACATCAGAGATAATACATGTAAGTGAAATGCCTTTTTTCAAGCATTATTTCTCAAAACTCATACAGCCTGCTTAACTAGAAAAGAACAAAATGTCTCAGAAATACTTCACCTACTCCACCGAAAAGGCTCATATGATAAAAAGCAGTGGTTTTATTTTCCGAGCAGCTCCACAGACAACTACCTTAATCTCATTTTGGAAAGTCACATCTTCTAAAATATCCAAGATCTAGAAGTATGAGGGCATGGAAGGGGTTTTCATAATAACAACCACTTTTCCCTGCATTCATCCTTGACATGACTTCCATTTACACCAGTATATTAACCCTTCAGTGAGGCATTTCTCCCTCTGAGTTCACATACTGAAACATTTCATAAGCACTCACCCCGTTTCCAGAGCACGGGTAAACAGCTTGCTTGTAGACACAGTCCATTTACAACCGAGCTGCAAGTGCCAAGCAAAATTACCAAATTCGTGTTCCACAAGTTTCACATTCAAAGAACACAATTAGTCAACAGCCACCATGAGGACAGATGCGTGAAATTAATGATTTTAATTTACTTTTTTGCCCATCAGTCTTTCTTATCACTATTACTGAGTATTTCATAAAGTAAAAGCAGCGAGTGTGCAGGGTGTTGTGCAAACACTGTGCAGACATATCAATTAGCATCCAGCCTCTACCGTGAGCGGCATCTACGCACAGCAACAGACACAGCAAAGGGCGGAATCGAGGCAAGAGCGGGCGGTGAGGAAACGGTGCTTGAAGGTTACATTTCCCGACGCAGGAACGCTGTGTTCGGGACTGAACTCGGCACCTTCATCCCCTACTGACGACTACTGAACAGTTTCCAGTGAGGATTTATCTCCACACCTTCCGAGGCGCCGGCACGGCCACGAGAGGCACGGCCGCCTTGCTGCCGCCGGGGTGAGCCGCCAGGCGCGACGGGGAGGCCATGCGGGCCCGCGCCCTGCCGTGCGCACTCACCGCCACCCTCCCACAGCAGGTCCGGCCCTTCGGATCTAAGCGTGGCCAAGGCCGGGCCCGTGGGGCTGAAGGGCTCCAGGCCCCGCAGTTGCCCCTCAGGGCCCGCCGGAGCGGGGCTGGCCGAGCCGCAGGGGCGCGCTGCACACCTGCGGGCCCACCGCGGGCCGCCGCCGCCCGCTCCCTGGCTGGGAGGGAGGGCAGTGCCCCGCCGGGGGCGGCCGAGCGCCCCGGCCCCGCGCCGGGCGGCAGCGCTAGGCCCCGCCGGCGGCGGCCGGCGGCCGGTCAGGGGCCGAAACCGGCGGGTCTGCGCCCCCGCTGCCCCCCTCCGGCCACCCGCGCCCGCCGCCTGCTGGCACCGCCCGCGCCTCGCTAAAGCGAGCACGCAGCCAGCAAAGGGAACTGTGCTCTTGCTATCCCGTGTCCGCTCCGGGGTGCCCGGTGTTGGGCAGTGCCGCCGGGAGGGCGCCGCGGGACCCCCCGCGCCGGGGCCGGGGCCGGGGCCGGGGCCGGGGCGGTGGGGTCGCGGCCGCGCGCGGTGCGAGGGGTCACAGCGCCATCTCGTGGCCGCGCGGGAGACTACGGCCTGCGCTCCTCGCGGGTGGGCACGGCCCCGCGCCGCCTGCGGAGCGGTGTTGGAGCTGCCATGGGAGGGGGGTGGGGGTCCCATTTATCCTGCGAAACCTCCGTGCGAGGCGTTATATGCCAAGAGCTCAGTTTTAAACACGTGCGCGTAACGGGGGAGTCTGAAGTTCCTGGGGTTTTTTCCTCCGTTTCCCATTACACCTATTCCATTTGCCAGGGGACCTATGTTGTAATTTTATGAATATGTTTTACTGTCCTGGTCTAAGAAAATGCAAGATATTTAGGTTTATGTATGTGAAGCCCACATATGCTAAGCTATAAAACTCGTACAGATGAAAAACGCCAGTTTCTGTTGTCAGAAAAGTTCACTTTGCCGTTGGTGCTGAGGCACTCCCATTGTCCAGCACGGCCTGGCTGCAGCCAGCACCTTTCCAAGGAACAGAGTTTTGTGTGTATCTTTTCTATATCAGAGAAACACGCTTACTACAATAAAGCCATTTCTGAATTAGAAAAGTTGTTGGTAATTTATATCAAGCAATGACTATCTTAATTTGCAAACTGGATTTTATTTAATATCAATAGTAATACCTCTTTAGGAAAAAAAAAAAAAGAGAGAGAAAAAAAAGAGGCCTTTATTTTTTTCTTTTAAAGGCCAAAAACAAGTAGCCAAGATTAGGATGAAATACCAGCAACAATTAATCACCTTGTGGCTGAGGTTGTAATGGGTCAGCAGGGACACATAGGCCTGGAGCAAGAAGAGCCACAGCCTGAATGCTAGGCCTTGCCTGGGGGCAAGGGTAACACTGAAGGGCCACTTCCACTGCAGACTGAAGTATGTTTTGATGATGCACCACATGATGTATCCCCAAGGTGCTGATTCTGTCACCTTTAGGCTTCTTCGTCATCTGTGAGTTCAGACACGGGCTCCTGCCAGTGAACCTGGCCTTGAGTGCTGAATTCTCACGGGCAAGCAGAGTAGCCTTGACTGAGTCAGAAGCTTGTGGTGTCCTGTGTAATTTCTCCCTGTGACAGCCCTTCTGCTACGGGCATCACAAGCCCGAGCATCACAAGCCCGAGCATCACAAGCCTCGCTGCTGGCTGGTGGGAGAGAATCAAATACACACAAGCATCATGTAATCTTGCTTTTAGTGTTCCCAAAGCATTGTTCTCTTCAGGAATATTGTTAAACCTCCATGTGACAGAAAACTAGGAAAAATCCTGGTACCTGCTTATCTGAACCGACAGTACCTTTGGCGGGCTGATAGGTTCTCCAGCTGCTCAGGAGGTACCCAGCCTACCAATGACCTGCTGAAAGACCCACTCAGTGACTTGCCAGAGCAGTTCTTATGCTGCCCCATAGCCATGCTCATTCAAGACCAGTCAGCAGGAATAAATGGTTGGCTCTTGTTGAGGAAATGATAAGGTATAAGGAGCTGGAGGTTTTTATAAAGCATTGAAGGGTTCACATGGAAGGAAAAAAAAAAAAAAAGAAAAAAAATATTTTACTCAGAACTTCCCTGTGTATTCCCTAGGCAATGAACCCTGGCATATTTGAAATTACTAACCCTGAGCACCAGGAGCACCTACTATCTCAGAGACAGATTGGGTAAATTCCCCAGACAACAAGCATTGAAGTGTACATAACTGCTGACAAGATGGACAAACTGGACTCAACGTGGGAAGGCAGGCAGCCTGGAGAATACCAGGTGTATAATCACAGGACTGCAAAAAGGAACACGTGGCCTGTAAAGTACATACTGCGTCAGCTGGTATTAAGGCATTAACGAGGCAAAGGCCCCTTTGGTGCCTCTTCACCAGGATACACTGATTTACCCCAACCAAAAATTAAGACACATCAGACTCATCAACTGAAAAAGAGGATTTCTCAAGGAAATTTCTACCTTGGAAATTCCCTCTTTTTCACTGAAATATATTGAACATAGAGACAAAAAGAGACAGACTGTGCAAGATACCATTAGTGTTTATGCTTTGAGTTAGCTGAAGGAAAGAACTGATAATCTGGTAAAATAAAAACACTTCCGTCAGTAAATCTATGTATGTACATACAAAAATATATACATACATGCACAGCAGACAGACATGCATATATGTAATTCATTTATATTTATGTAGTTAAGATATTGTAGTTGTGCAAGTCTATCACTGGCATACTTGATTCACGTTGACAGCAAAGACTGCAAGAGCAGCACAGTATGGTTAGCGTGCTCATCAAGCTGTGAGGAGTCTCAAGTTCCCAATCTTTCTTGTTACATGTTGCTGTATACTAAGCAGTGTGAAATGTATGATATTGTATGAAATTTGTTGTCACACTCTCAGTCAGATGCAGAATAAAAATTCTTACATTTTTAAGAGTTTTGCACAGTGTCCCCTATGCTAAATGAATTTTGAGAGTTGAGAGCACAAACTGCTACAAGCTGAGCTAAAGAACTAGTCTTGCTAGTTTAAAGACTAGAACAAACTCGCATCCTCAGTGGATCGATAGAGAGGTGATCATGTAAGGCACCCTGTCAAACAAGTTTCAGAGACAAGTTATTTGTAGATGATTTTCAAAGATAAATTTGAGGATATAGCAATCTACTCCTTGGCAGTTCACGAATGAAAGACACAAAAATAGCAAGCTAAATTTGTTGACTGTGCTATTTGTGGGCCTTATTATCCCCGTGGTAATGTCATTCAGTTACAGAGATGTACCATAGAGAGAGAGAGATGTATATGTGCAAATCATATATATGTATGTTTATGTTCTTGCCCACACTTATGCATCAAAAATACTTTAAGACCACTGCACCTACCCTTTTTTACCAATATGATGTCCTTATAGGAAATGTAGGCATCTCCCTGTAGTCCTTTATCTCACTGAATGCATACATGTTTGAAAGCTTTTCAGGATTAGGGCCAATATGCCATTTTAACAGCAATGTGCAATCACACGTGGCAAGTAGATCAGCAACTGAATGCTATAATGGCCTTTTGAGCAAGGGGCTGACTCAGCCTCTTCCACAGCCTGTCGTACAGGGTTTGCAGTCCAACTCCGTATCCCCCGTTCTGGTGCACCATTCCAGTGGTGACAGGTTTCTGGGTGACTGTTCTGTGGCTCATGATCAGCTGGAGGCTGGCAGAAGGAAGTGCAAAGAAGCTCTGCTCTGCAAATAACAGGCTGCAAAGAGAAGCCGACGTGAACAGAGAGTGTAAATAAGATGGGGAGGAGGAGAATGTCTGCCAAAAACAACATGAGGCTTTAAAGGCCTGGTTTCACTGCTAAAAAGTCCAAGCCCTAGCTTCTCCACCTCTAACCGAATCAAACTCAGTCGCAGCTGATCCCTCTTACTCCTTTCTTGCCCACACATCAATCTCTAAAAAAGGTTGTCCCACGTCTTCGTGAAGCTTTTAGCAAGAGTAGTGAATGTGATTTGAAGAAAGCTGAGCAACACTGTGTTCCCAGTACCACTGTCACTGTCATTCCCAGCACACAGGACAGTGCCCCGTGGTTAACAGCATCTCGCTAGAAGGAAATATGGACAAGCCAACAACATTACTTGGAATAATTCAGACTTTCAGCTGTTAAGGATTGTTCTCTTTTGAAGTGCCCTGAACATTCTTTTTTTATATTTTTAAAGGGGATGTGCTCTGTTGACACAACCAGACAAGAAATGGATCCTGGGAACAGACACAAAGAGAACATGACATATGTGACAGTATCTAGTACCCTACGAAGCTCTGGAACATCAGTATGAGTTATGACAGAACCCATTTACCTCCTTCAGTAGACTTTTCACGTAGTGAGGATCCTAATTGTTTAGATTAGCTCTAGGTGAGATTTTGGCATACTGAACTGAGAAGGTCCTTTAATGTGTTTGGAGAGCTCCCAGGCTTCTAAAAAGCTCCTGCACATATGTTTATGAAACACCAAGAAATAGAAATATTGCATGGACCATGTTTACTTCCCATTATAGGCATCTAAAGAAGACCAGCTGTCCAGCAAATAAGGGCTAAAAAAAGAGCCCTACAACTTCATCCTGAAACACTGAAGAGAAGCGTGGGACACCAGTGCCACTGTGTGACTGTGGGAGGAGCTGGTGCAGAGAAACCTGCTGACATGGAAGGAAGGGAGGGGGGAACAGCAAAACCTACAGAGTTTCAGTTGAAAGCGATGCCATGGAACTGTGTACTGATTTTTTTTTTTTTTTTTTTTTTGTAATGCCAACAAGCAAATCCAAAATCCAAAGACCTTCTTTTGCAGAAACAAGAGCATGTGCTGGTTCCAGTGGAGGAGGTAACAGGAACCACTGTACTGGTCCCCAGGGAACAAGGTTCATGTGTCTCTCATGGACATGGAACTTTCCCTGGCTACCAAAGGACATATGAAGACTTCTTCCTGTCATTTTTTCCTCAAACTTTTCTGGAAAGCTATTAAAGCCTGCAGACATTATAGGTGATGGAAGTGGGAATTCAACACCTCAGAAATCCTACTGATCTAGGCAGTCACCCCTCATGCCATGCCTGGATTGCTCTGCACCTACACAGAGACTTAGGAAGGGAAAAGAGAACAAAAGGACAGATGAGGATTTAGATATTGTAACCATTGATGTGGTCTCCCACTTTCTCTGCTGCTTTAGTAATTTTATATTTCTGCCTATTTTAGTGTTGTTCT
Source organism: Falco biarmicus (assembly GCF_023638135.1). Taxonomy (NCBI): domain Eukaryota; kingdom Metazoa; phylum Chordata; class Aves; order Falconiformes; family Falconidae; genus Falco; species Falco biarmicus. The sequence goes on along the minus strand of NC_079294.1, from coordinate 14,722,647 downwards.
GCACTTTTGACTTTGACTGCTAGAAAACTGTTTGTGCTAAATAAAACACCATTTTTATGGCATTCTACTTATGCTTTTTTATTGTGACTATTTTTACGTGACAGCAGATGTCATCCCTAATTTCCATAGCTTTCTTAGACTTTGGCGGTCATATCACCTACAGGGATGCTTTCTGTTTGTGCAGACTGATAAAACGGTTCATCAATATCCCAGTTCTACTTCAAGAACCTTCTGAGAACACAGCAGGCACCAGGCACCAGTACAGTGTTTTTCAAGACTGATAGCTAAATAATTTGCAGTGTCCTCTGATCTTCAGTCTTTCAGATAAGCTCTTCATTCTCATTCCTTAATTGCCAAAGTATAAATGAGTGCTCTGGGTAGTCATATATTGATTGTCCAAACAGGATTTCACCAGCCACAGAAGAAGACAACTCAGTCCTTCAAAATAAACTGTGGCTACCCATGCCTATGTTATGAGAAAGAAATGGGTTTGTAACCTATGCAGAAGGTAACTGCTTTATCCCAAAGCTACAGTCATGCCACTGTTTGGATCAAGACAAGATTCATGAAGATGAGATTGAATCAGCACAGAAGAAAGTCCAGAAAGCACATGATGGAAGATGAGAAGCAGGGCTTGATGCACATGATGGAAGTGAGTGTGGATCAGGCTGGCTTGCAGTCTGAGGTCGCAAGGCAAACCATAGAATACAGCTACCCTATTTACTATAGATAGGCAGAGGAGCCATCTGAAATTTATGGCAAGACTTCCAGATCACTTAAAAGAAAGCTGAATTTTTTGAAAGCTTCCATGTTTGTAGTGCCTGTTTCTCATAGACTTGATTTTCAACCAGGAAATAGTTTCTTTGGGGCATTTTGTTGGTTTTCCTCCCTTGTAAAGATAATGTTACTTTAAAACCCACTGTGATTCTCTCACTTTTGCATATTCTCTCTGCTGAGCCTCCATGAAATACAGCAGGATATAATGAAACCTATTACCATTTAGAGACAATATTGAGCAGACGAGCAAAAGGTGACAAGTTATCTTTATTGCACTGCTATGTTACTCACTCATGCCAATTAGTCTTTACTGAATTCATTTGGTGCAATAATACAAAGTGCATGGCACGGAACACATGGAGCCTATCTCTTAGACACAGTTCAGGAAGTCATTATTATTTTCTTAATAACATTTCAGATAATGTCATGAACATCATTATTAGTAGCATCTCAGGGATGGAGCCGACTTTGCTTTGAATCCTGTGCAGTTTTTCCTAAATTCCTTTTATTTTGAAGAAAGAGGGATTCAGAAAATGAGGAACGCTGTACTGAGTTGATTGCAAGGTGATAGAGTGTTCATGAATACCACCCATTGTGTCAAATGACTCACACATCTGTCAGGTGTGCCGCATTAGCCCACAGAAAGCCTTTCATACATGTTGTGTCCTATTAAAAAAAAAAAAAATTGCTTTGTCTCTTGATGTCAATCATGCTGATGGATGGGCCCAAGGTGTTAATGAGTAAGCTTTAAAAAATATTTATGCTCTGCCAAATCTCTGCATCACGTCAGTAGGCACTAAGCTAGGCAGTTGGAAGTAACAGAATATTTAGAAAGGACAGCTCTTCTTCTGACTCATTAAAAAAAAAAGCATGTTTTTAAGCTCTCTCTACCAATTCTCTTGAGCCCTTTGTGTTTTCTTTATAAACATGATTTAACAACATTGTATCAGTTTACCTAAAACAGATTAACTCCAAGTGACTTTGATACTTCTTCAGTTACACTTGCCTTTACATTTTGCTAAGTGTAAAGTCTAAAATCAATGAGCCAAATTCTTGAGTTACTCCAGATTTTTTTCTGGGTAACTAAGACAGACATCTTAACACATTCTGTTTAGTACGTGTCATGCAACACTTTCAGTTTTATTCTGCCATGGAAATAATATAACGCAAGAGTCTCTAACTCTGAGGTACAAGAATTGTCGTTTGGGAGAATCAAGTGTGACTCGCAGTTTCTCAGAATTAAACCCAGAAGAGACTGAATTGACTGCCCTGTTGGAGTGCCTGCAGAATGGAGCCCAGCACGCTTCCCACATTTCTCTCTACCTACAGCACACCTTCCCAAGAAGTGTACCATCTTGCTTTCAAGGCTGCAGATTGTGGTGCACTGTCTTAATAATTTGTTCTGATGATTACTGACTCCAACTAAAAAGTTATCACAGTGGCAATCTATTAAGCTAAACTTCTAGAGATTGGATCATTTATGACTTTCTTTGTTCCACTAAAAAGGAGGTTACTCACAGTTACCTAAACACTGGAGACGAGTAAGGTGGTTTTAAATTTTGGGTTTGTGTGAAATGTCTCTTTTTTTGGGAGTTTAGAATTACTTCATTCTGACCGATGCTATAGTCATTGGAACTTTTTTCTTTAAAGTTTTCAGGAAAAAAGTACCCTTAAAATATAATCTATTTCAATCATTTTCCTCCAGCTGTGAAACTACTGAAAGTCATAACAAAACAGTCACTTTTTTCATTAACTTTGTGCTACACTCAATTTTTTAAAAATCCTATTCCGTGGAGAAAATAAACAGCCCTTATTACAAAACATATACTGAATAAAGATTCTGATTAGCTTTGGTACATTTTTTCATGGCACTAGGTTTCTGTAGAACCTATGACTAAGAAAGAATCTCAGCTAAATCCAGTACTGCCATTCTTGCAGTTTTCTTATTAGTGAAGCAATGAAATATACATTGTTATAGATGGTTGGGCTGAGTCATATATGTCATAACATACAGCATTGTTCAGTGCAGGTGTGATCAGAAAGAAATCACGCCTGTAAGAATGCTTAGAGCTTAATGCAGATAGATCACTGTCAGGTGTTTTTTTTAAATATAATTGCAAAAAAAGTGTTTATAAAATAATTTGGTTTTCATTCTGGTGTCTGCAACCTCTGTAATCTAGGTGATTTGACTACAGAGATTCCTTTTCAGCCTCAAAAATGATAAAGGGTCTGATTAGAACTGGACACCAAATATTTCTTCCATTTCTGGGAGAAAACTGAGATTTAGAAAAAATTCTCAGCCTCTGGATGAAAAAAGTGAAAGCCATGAAAACATCTGAAAAAAAATGAACTGAAACAAACTCAGCATAAACCTATCACAGTCTTTGATTGTTTTATTTGTACGTCAGTTTGTTTTCTCTTCTTACTATATTTAGCTGAAAATTATAAACAAAACAGCTCTTGAAATTCGAAATGAGATTTTAATTTAAAAAATTAACATAGAACATTTCACTAACATTAGACTTATTTCTGGAAGCTGAAAATGAAAATACGTTTTAATAATATTTTCCTATCAGTAGTGTCTTGTTTCAGTGAATCATGGTTTTTCCTACAATAAAAACCAACACTATACATTTTTCATCCTATCTTCTACAGGCTTCCAACAAAAACATTAAGGTTTTCAGTCTCATTTTTGTGATATTAACGATTCTAATATGTTACCAAATGGAGTAGATTAGTTATTCCTCTGAAGAGCATATGTTAATGCCAAGCCCTGGGTTGATTGACAGCAATGATGATCAAAGATGCCACCTAAATTGCTTTTCTATTCTTATTGCTAGTATATTTCCCAAAGGACACAAACCAAAGACTCAAGCTACACACCAGCATTTGCAAGACTGAAAGAAGCACTGAAAATGTTTCTGAGCAGATCCTCAAGTAGTGCAACTTGGCACTGCTCCACGGACTTCTTGTTTTCACTCCTTCTCCTTCTGTCTCGCTTGTGCTTATGTGTGGGCTGCTGCCCTGCCTTAGACATTTTTTGAGGAACAGACTCACAGCAAGCAAAGCAGATAGATTAAATAGGTAGAAACTTTTGAGCAACCTACAAGAGATTGAACAACAACCCTAAAATAAAACTAGTTAGAAAATAATAGTATTTATTTCTGCCAGAACATTGAGCTAAATTCTCAGCTGCTATAAACAAGGATAGGTCTATTGCTGGAAGTGGAGCTAGACCAATTGACATCACATTACGATCCACTTTTATTGACTCCAAAGGAGCTACACCAGCTAGTAAGGATCTTGCCTATTTTATTGAGTTAATCAAAATTATGTGCTGCTGAGTGTATGACAGTTTTGTTCTGAGAAGAGATGAGAAATCTCTCTGAAACTAAAGAGACCCAATTCTCCCCTTTCTAATGCTGTTGCAAATCATCAGTAGTACAGCTTTAAACAATGTCAGCATAAAACCAACAGGGATGAAATAAATACCAGCATAGGAAAAACAGAAATTTGCCAGACTTAAGCAAAAACATCGGTACTTGACTATGCTTTTAAAAGCTATGGCACAAGAGTCTGTAACAGCAATTGACTGGATGTCTCTAATTTTTAGCTGTAATGAGAAAACAGTAATTTTCTGTTGAGAGAGAGGAAAGGGGCTCTCCAAGAACCAGAAACTGTGTCATTCTGACTTCATTACCCAGTGTTTGCCTAAGATCACAACAAAGTTTTTTTAACTTTGCTGCCAAATTTAAACCCTCTCTGTTTGACCCCCTCTGTGTCAGCAGTCGCAGTGTTGGACTACTGAGGGTGGGTGTTTGTCCTCTTTTCTGTAATCTGAATTCTAAATCATTGGCACAGGTGATTTTGTGTACTGTGTGCCTGCAAGTAAATAAAAGAAATTAAGAAAACTTGTGGTGCACAAAATGTGAAAGATTTTGAGCTAGAAGTTCTCTGTCACTGCACCGCCTATTTTTGTTTTGTCTTCAGTCTGATTTTAAAACTAGTTCTTGCACAAGGGCATCCTATGTTTCTGGTCTTTGCTATTTATAAATTACAAATAAAATGAAGTTGAACTCAAGGAGCAAGCTCTGAGAAAGAATAAAGGAACATACTCTAAAGGCTAAGGTAAGGTATACTTTCAAAACCATTAAATGCTTTTACAAAATAATAATAAATGCAGGAAAAAATGAAGTGCATGATACTTGACTGTTGGATTTGACTGGACCCTTGGGGCTCTGCTGCTCTCTCCTTTCTTTAAGAATACCAGATGAGACTCGAATTGAGCAAGAGTCCTCAGCTAGAGTTTCAGTAAGCCCAGACTCCCCATGATTTGGTGTCTTCACTCTGGGCTGAGAGAAAAACCGGGATGGGGTTTTTTTGTAGACCTTAATCTGAAAAGTACAGAATGTGTTGTTCTAGGTGTTGGAATCAGTATTGGTTATTTGCAGTTCCAGTGGGGTATTTCTTTGTTTCATGCAGAATTTCTTGGCATAGTCAGTAAGATGAAAGGGATAAGCGTGTTAGTTTTTCCATCAACGTTGGGTGTCTTGGAATTGTGTCACAAACATGAAATTACCACCAGAATTAACTAAGACTCAGTTTAAATGGCCTTAAACCAAACCTTAGTCTCATCTTTAATTGCTCAAGTGTTCAGGAACTTGAGGTTCATCCCAGATGACCAAAATTCCTTAACAGGAAGAGTATAAGGAAGTTGCCTCTTATGCACAGAAATGGAATTTGACTTCCCAGCTTGCTGCAGTTGAAATGCAGAGATTTCCTATGTCATAGTGGTTTAAACCTACTGAATATAAGACATAACTGTTCTGTATAGCAGATGTTACATCAACAGGCAAGCTGTATGACAGAAGGATTGAGTCACTTGGAGGGTGAAGATTTAATTGCATCTGATCATGCTATAGATACTTAAGAAATCCCTAGGAGTGGTGAAACCAGAAAGGCAGATTAGCAGGAGGGAGGGAATATATCACAGTACACATCAGTGGAACTGAGCATTTTACTGTGCTGAGGTGGAAACAATTTGTTTCATTACAGTGCTGTGGGACAGGGGACAGACAGCTGCTGAGCTCCTTTGTAACCAGTTCTGTAATAATGAGTTTAGGAAACTAAACATTAGTAATTGAAATAAATCAGACAAAGGGATGCAGAGTATTTTCTATGGCCCAATGTTTTCTAAGGCAAATATGATATTCTTCAATTTAACTTGGAACTTCTAAATAGGAAAGTAAACTGAATTTTGAGGTAACTGACAGTGGAGGGAATAAACTGGATGTGAGGAAACCCAGAGTATCTGGTTAAAGCTACTAAGGTATGATAGCCTTCAACTATTGAACAAGGTGTCTAACCCTTGATAGAATGAAAATATTAAACACAACACCAGGCCAGATAAGGGTTAAGGAGGAGGGGCATACCTATGAAAGCAGTCTCATGCAACCAGTGGCCACATCTGAGAGATGAAGTTAGTAGAAGGCCAAAGGACCTCAGTGACAAGTAAATCACCTAATTCAGAAGACAGCGGTAGGTATCCTGAAGGGCCTTTAGCAGAAGGAGAGGAAATACATCTCCCCATAACTGTGCAAACTCTCCGTTTAGTCTTCCCCCAAAGAACTCCATTTAGCAACCCATGGTAATAAGCTACGAAGTCTGTATTCAAGCTCTTGGCACATCGTGTATAACTACCATTAGTTACAATTACCTGTGGTTACAAATAGATTTACAGCCCTCAGGTTCAAATCAGACTTCTGATTTGAAATGCAAGTTCAAATTAACAATATCAGGGTCATTAAACAGGAATTAGAAAGTGTCTATTCTAAAAATGCAGTCATCAAAAGAAACATTACCAGTTCTGCTTAAATGTAAGGCGATAAATGAGAAAAATATCAACATACAGAGCAGGAATAAAAAGCAGAAGACACAAAATTTGACCAGTCTAAAACACAGAGGTGGCATCACTGGGAGGTTAATGGTACCTAACTACAGATAAAAAAGCTGAAGAACATGATACAGAAAAATCACCTAGAATTCAGCAAGGTCTTATAACATTAGAGGAGTTAAAAACTCAAGTTTAAATTTAAAATCAATCAGCCCTTTTCAATAACAACCAATATTCAAAGAAAAAAAAAAAAGAGAGATAATTAAAACCCCAATATCTCCCAATGAGGGAATGTGGTGATAAAACCTAGATATTTAACTAACTGCAGGGATACCTAGGAAGGAGATCTAATAATGGAAAAATATAGTATTTGGACTTTTTATGAGATGATCAAGATGGCTCAACCAGCTGTTTATACAGTGTTAACAGCATCTTAACATTTCTGGTAAATGCATGTGGGGGTTTTAGGTCATCGTTCTCATATTCAGTCATGCTTTTTAAAGACTGGCAATTTTGCTTTTCCACCTACTTCACTTTTACCTAAAGCTAGATATGCATGACATATCAGTATTTTTTCATTGAAATATCTCTTCAAAATTTTGGTTACATGTCCAGGCACCCACGCCTTCCCTGGGTGATCCAGCCTCTCTGTCCTGATAGCTTCCTTTTACTGATGCAATTATAAAACAACCAAAAAAATTCACACCCCCATTAACCCAAAAATTCAGACCTGACCAATAAATTTTATAGCAATATCTATTCTGTAAGACAGTTCCCTTGATTTTTTGTAATCATTGTGGTTCTGCATTCAGACCTTTAACAATTTGTAGAAGGTAATAATTTACAATGGCACCCCTTAATCAAATGTCAGGTTCAGCATATTGTAATGTGTTACATTTAATGGCAATCAAGACAGTTCATAGAAGACGTGGAAAGGAAAAGTAGTGATTGCTGAAGAAAAGAAGTCAACAATGGAAACCTTAGACCACTGAACAGCAAAGGTTACCTCCCACTAGAAACCACTCTTCCTGAGCTGGTATGTGCCTGCAGAAAATAAAGAAAATTATTAATGAGGCCTCCATGAGAGAATATTTGCAGGCATTAAGAAATCAGCCAGCAGAGAAGAAAAGCGTGAAGTGATTCCAAACAAATAAAGGCTAAGCTGTATTCAGCTGCACTATCTCTTCCCAAGAAGGAAGAAGCAATCTTGGAGCAAACAGAGCATTTGTCAATCGGGGCTTTAACGGAAAGAAACAGCTGTAAGAATTTTTTGCAATAAAAATAAAAAATAGAAAGATGAACTGTATCTAGACCTGACAGGCTGTTGAGGTTATGGGGTGTTTCTCATGAGGGATTGCAGTGCAACCTGAACCAGCTATGCACTGGTCACAACAGAAGCTGCACATTTTATGAGTATTTTGCTTTACTATATGTGAAATTTCAAGTAGCACCCAGCTTCCCTGGCACTTTTGGACCATGTAACTAGCCAGAAACTGTAGCCAGGGCACCCAGTGGAGTACATATCCCTGGTATAGATAATTTAAATTTTGGTGTAGGAGTGGCATAGGGTCAGACTGGTAAATTTGGCAAATCTTAACACATCATGCAGCATGCCAGAAACAGTCCCAGAAGTTACTGGATTTGCACTCACATCACAGAGCCACAATTCCTTCTTGCTTCTTTCTTGCCCTGCATGATACTCAGTGAATTCAGAAATGAATGATGGCTCTTCCCCTTCCTCCTCTCTCCCACCCACTTTGCCTTCGCTTGCTGATGGGGAGATGCATACTCTTTTGAATCATAGCCGCCCTATAAGAACACCATCAGGTTCTGTGGGCAAAAATAGAACCTCGTAAACTGTGTTTGTGTAAGGAGGTGACTGAATCATCGCTGGTATCAGTGGATATGGGAACTTGTAGCCTATAAACCCTAATAGCTTCTCCTCAGACTAGTGTTCTTGGTGTTATTCATACACACACAATTTTTCATTAGAAAGATCTGCTCATTGCAAGGTATTTTTAGGATCTGAAATGGCCTCCCAACAGATATCTTACTTGTCATGAATTCAGGTTAGTCTTCAGAAGAAATTTAGGCGCCCATATCTCTGAAGATGCTTTGTTTCACTAGACTTCCATATTCTTCTCACACTTTCCATCTCAACCCACTCCTTATGTAGCCTATGATTTTTCTGAGATCCTTAGATTGCTTTCTGTTTCTCATTGTCTCTGAACCCTCATTTTTAATTCTTTTCCAATTTACCCCTAGTCTTTCTCTCTTACTGAGCCACTGTGAGCACAAGCAAGGCATCCATTAATCTAACATTCTTCTACAACTGCTATACAGCATCAGGCAACCTCAGTGCTTCAAAGAACTGACTGCATCACCAGCACTCCCTTGCTCAAAAGATTTAACCAACAAATTTCTTCCAAAATTCTTTGATTCTTTCACCTATGGTAACCTCACATCTAATAGGATAGCTTTGAGCAAGCTTGAGCAGACAATATCAAGTAAGGATAGAAGAATTACTACCTGATCTATTAAGTTAAAAGAGAAGCCTTACTGTAAAGCACAAAAGGGTTGTTATTTTTAATCTCTCACTGCAAATGTGGCTGCAGTTAGGAATATTCATTGCAGAAAGATAAACTTCAGAGAGCTCATTTTGGAATTTTTCTCCGTGTGTCCTTCTCACTGCTTTGATTCTCCTCTATAGCAAAACCACAAGGTAAACATTCATAATCAGATTACATGGCCCAGTGATTCTGAATATTACCTGATTACTTCACTTCCCAGACTCAGGGTACGCAATGACATTCTTCAAAACTGACTGAGAAGTACAGATAGAAAAATAGTCAGTAATACTTGGGAGGGGGGATACCTTTACCAGAAAAAATGTTCTAAAAGACACACCAAAATTATATGGTTGCTTCTCAAACATCGAGGAATAAAGCTGCTTACTATACCGTGATGTAACAACAAAATGTGCAGCTAATGAACACCATAGCTACATTACACCGGAGCAACACTATGTACCAGAACTAATACTCAGTTTCTGAACTGATTCATGAGCATTTTCATTGCTCCTTATAAAAAAGTTACACTGGAAGCAACGTTCAGACATTAAGATGCTGGAATGAAATGCTTAAAAAGTTATGAGGTTCCATTCTCACCTTTACCTGAAATCTGTTACTTTACATTGGGCAGGTTGGTGATGCACGCTGTGTTGTATTGCAATGTACCTTATGGGACAGGGTACTTAATTTTGTAAATAAACTACACTTCACTAAAACAAGCCAATTTGAAAAAAATAATACAGTGTAATTGACTGGAAGGAGCAATAGCCTTCAATTAAGACCAATTGAAAATTAGACTCTACAGTTGGAATATTAGTGAAAAGTTCAATTAAAGTCTAGCAAAATCTAAGTCATCAGTCTTTGGAGTTTTTCCTCCTTTGCACTTAGGAAATGCCACAAAAGAAGCTTTGATAGCGTACTATACAGGAATATAAAGCAGATGTAAAAGCAACTCTTAACCTTTGCTTTAAAAGCCTCACACTTACATACCACGAAAAAATACTGAATAACTTCTGCCTCTGTGATTTTGAAATCTACATTTTTGAGAAATAAACTACCCAACCCCAAACATGTATAAATTAGACTAATATCGAAAGACGGTGTCAAATTCAGGCCTAAGGAAAATAACTGTGGTTCCACTTCAACCAACAGACTGTTTTGAAATTGGCGTACCATTATTTTTATAGACTATCAAGATAATTTTTGAGCACACTAAATTAAGTGGTGAATACACTCCTAACAAAATGTTCTCTTTGAAAACCTCCATTGAAATACAAGGAGTGGGCAGCTCATTCTGCTAGGTGAATGTGATATGAATTACTTTAAGAAGATACAGTGACTCTGAAATTATCATCAATTAGAGTTGCCAAATTAAGTAAGAAAAAATAATGGACAAGATATGGAGGTGGGAGTTATGGAGATACAGTTACTACTAAAAATACAGGCAAAGCTGTAAACGCATCATGACACAGTACCTAATGATTTGCTTATTATTCAGCATCTATTAAAATAATGGCTTTTTAAGAACTTACATTCTTTTTGTTTCCTAGATCTAATAGTTGGTAAGTCATTTTTCTACTGGTCCCAGTACTGAACGGCTTCATTTAATGCTATATTTTAATGTGATAGTGCTAAAAAATTGCTATGGAACTATTACTGGGCAAATTATATCTTATGTATATGTATACTAGTCATATAGGTTTTGTCAACCTAAAATGATTATTTTAGAATCTATCCATGTAAGCATCTCTTCAAGATTTGGAATTAATCAAATCCACAACAGTCAGTACTTTTACTAGTTGTCCAGGCTTCTAAGTCGGAATTTATTATGTGGTTTGTGGTTTTTAATGTCACACTCTCCTAAGGACAAACACAAATTTGTATTCTTTTGAATGGTTTTACCTTTTCAAGGTATTTCCTCTGCTATAAAAAACTCCTTTAGAAGACAAAAAAGATAACTGTTTGTTTGCAGAAAGCTCGCTATTGATTAGCGGCACTAGAAGTGATTTTAAAATACTTACCCAGAGACTTGAAATAAAAAAACACGCTGAAATTTTTGCAATCTCAAGATTCAAAACAGTAAGCTTCTTGGGGCAGAGACCATCAGAAGATTTTATTTGTACATGGTGCTTAGCACAGTGAGACCCCAGGTTTTGATCACAGTCCCTGAGTGCTACTGTAATAGAAATAATAAACGATAATAATAATAAAGTCGGCTTATTAACTTGACAGGCAATTTTTGAAATAATGAGTCATCAAGGAAACTAATTTTTTCCCAATAAGCAATTCAGCCATTTCCTCTCATCACAGATAATATACATCTGTCCTCTATGCGGTTTGCAGAAATTCTGTAGATGTGCTGTGTCTTCTCATGAGAAAATTGGTTCACGAAATGAAACAATTTTTCTCAGACTCATGATTTCTTCTTTATTGAGAGCCAGATTGAGCCAGTGTTCAATTGCCCATGTCTGGGACAGCAAGTAGTTACAGCACCTCCAGAGCAAGCCGGAGAAGAAATTGTGACTCAGAGTTCCAACCCCTCTCTCAGCCTCAGCTGCCTACTTGCTCCAGAAAGAAACCAACCTGCAAATGCTCCATAGTATAGACTATTTACCACCCCTGCCAGCTCAGCTCAGCTTGCTGCCATGTTGAGGAGTGAGAGCCAAGATTACTTTCACACCCTCCTCATGTGTGTAGAGGACATGAAAAAGAAAGGAGTTCTAAGTGAAAAACCTTTATTTTCCATCCTGTGGCAAACTTGAAATCTCTGGAGGCTGTGTGGAGACTCAGTGCTTCAGTAAGGACAGATAGACCTAGGCATCAATCTGACCCTCAATTATCAGCTAACAGCATGTGATTAAGGAAACAAAATCCCCAAAACTGGAAAACTGAAATCCTTCTTCTACCTAATCAAAATAATCCTAAAGTGATTTGTTTTCTTTTAAATTTCTCTTTGCCTCAAGACACCACCTGTAAAACCTTAAGACCCATGTATGGGTCTCAAGCATACAAATGTTGTGTTGGCATGCGTGGCGTGTTTGGCTGGCAATATTCTGTGGTGAAGCAATAATGTTTATAGCCTCTTCTCTAAGAGATGTTAAAGTTGCCAGTGGCAAATGAAGTGCCTTTGATTGCCTTTATTTACTATGTGGATCCATATTAATAACTAAATAAAATAGCCAGATGATTTGAGCTCTCTCAAAAAAATCACCTCTGATTTTGGATCAAAGACATGTTTAACAATATCCACAGTCCTCATGCGTCCACACCACACAATTTGATGTACTCATCATCAATCATATGCCTTATGATTAATTTGAGTCGTTATGAGTAACGTCTATCACCACAGTCCTGGCATGAATAATTATTGTTCTGCTCCCTGCTGAGATAACTCATTTCTGACAAAGACCTTCAATTTGATATCTGCATAAAAAGAAAGATGAAACAGGAATAGTTTATTAGAGTGCTATAGTCTGTTCAAAATTTTTGTAATAAACTTTTTTACATTGTAGGAATTGATAACTGCTTCAAAGAAAAACATGTGAAACAGGCCGCAATAGCTTGGAAATACTGTCTTTGCAATTACCGCTGAATCTTTCCATCAACATGTGAGATTTGTATATCAAAAATAGTAATGGGAATTTCAGAGCCTGCTGGTTTCCTGGAGACTTGTACTGCAAATAGCAATCACAGAAAGAATGCCAGGTCATTCTGAGGAAGACAGAATAACATAGGCAGGATCAAAAGAAGATTGAATTTAACACAAAAAAAAGTTGAGTCAAATATAAAGATCTTGAGTCAGACTGGAGAAAGAATGGACAAGACAGACGTGCAGGAATTGGGAAGCTAGTGAGTAGAGATGGCACCTGCAAACCAAAGTCCAAAGTGTGATCCACACAGGCAAAAGAAACTTTATCATCAATTGTCTTTGGCCAGAGCTCTGTGGTTTGAAACCCATCAAGAGGTTTCACCCCTGTGTGTCATCAACAAGTTCCTCCTTCGGGAACATCAGTGGTGCTGGCTTGAGCAACAGCCCTAGTGAGAGCAGCACCATGGTTCACGCAGAGTGAGAGCAAGTTGACACAGGCTCTGTTTGTGTCTATCATTAAGTCAAACAGGACCAAAAAACTCGGGTTCTCCATCTTCCAGGCAGGTGTTCAAGGCACTAGATAGCTATTTTTATTCTAACTCGAAGAATATTTAAGTATGACATGTGAAATGAAAAAGAACTAACAGAAGAGACTGAGAAGTTCTCAATTTCAAAATACCCTACAGTCTGGCAATTGAGTTTCTTCTTACCAACGAAATGAAAAGACTTATATTTTCTAGCCTTCCAACAGCAGAAGAGGGATTTGAGCCCAGGTTTCCCACAGGCTGTATGAGAGCCCTTACTAGTGTGCAAGTGAGTAAAGCAGACAGAGCCTTCTGCTGTGTGAATCTAGACTTTGAAGCCATAACAAGACATTCTGGCAGTTGGGGCAGGATGTCAGTTTAATACCATCCTGCCTTCTTTCCACATGCGCATATAATGAAAGAGTAGCAAAAAATAAGTGGCAAAAGCTTCTTACCTTTACTATCACATAAACGGCTACTCAGAAAGTCAGCATATGGGCCTCTTGTCCCAGCCTTGCTGTAGTTTTGCTTTTCTTTTTTTTCCCTTTTTTTCTCCTTACTGAAACTGCAGTTCATCAGCCTTTCTAAAACTTGAATAGACCAAGCTGTTTTAAACACATCCTCTAGTGATTCAGCCTTAGTATCATGGCTCTGGTACAAATTCTGCCTACAACTGTTAAGGAAAGACAGTTTCCTTCTTTCTTGGCGTGCCTCTACAACAGCATCCCTTCCCCCAGAAAACACTGCCTGCTTCAGTCTTCTTCTTTTCTAAGACATGAACTTTTATACCAGACTTAATCCTTCATTTCAGATCTTGTAAAAATAAGCCTGATATTTTTCAAACGATAGGCAGGTATCCTTTTTTGCAATTACTGTCTTACCCACTGTTCTTCTAAAAACCCTTCTTCATCTCCTTGGGGAGCATATTTTCTGCCATACTTGCACTTCTGACTGATCAGACACACTTCTGACAGGTATTCCTAACGGCTTCAGTTGGTTTAATTACATGTATTAGAATTATTAATATTAAATCGTTATCTGTATTAAGTTATTGTGCTTGATATAGGTATCTTTCCCTTATTCTTCAGATAAAGGTAAGCAAAACTATAGATGTCTCCCTGAGTTTGCAGGCTCTGAAATGGGAGCAAGCAGGAGCACCTGTTCTTTGGATCTTGGCAGAGCACCAGTTCCGAGGCCTGAAGATGAACTATCATATCTGTGGGTAGAACATTTTCATTCCTGCAACTTTTGGAAAAATAACTAGAATAAGAATCTATTCCATAATTTAGCAGCCTCCCATGAACCCTCAGATGAAGGACTTGAAAAGAACAGCAGGGACGTCTGTTATATTTTGTAATATATCAGTAAGTTTAAGGTCAAAAAAGACCGATAGGTCACTTGATGTGTTCTTTCTTACCTCACAGCCCAATAAAGGTACATTTGCATTGAGGTAATTACTTTTGTAATTAGACGACTCCCTGCAACTATTTGCATGAATCATCCTTCCTGTTAAATATATCTTCTCCTTTCTGAACTGAATTTGTCTGACTTCAGCTTCTAATCACTGATTTTGCCATTCCTTTCTCAGATTTCGCTTCACTCCATGAAGTTACTCACACTAAAAGTCACTGCCCGGTTTTCTTATCGGTATGTACACTCTGTTATTTCATTTTATCCTTTACTGTCCAGCATTTACACCATCTCTTTAACCCCACCAGTGGCCCTCTCCTCTACTTAAACAAGTCCCTTTCTATAAATGGCACTGTTACCTCTATGCCGCTAATGCTAATACTTTAACTGATAAAACCTGCACTTGGCTGTTCACATCTGCTCAGGCCAGTGGTTATGCTGTGATTACTGGGTCTCCCTTACCATCACAATATTCCATCAAACATGAGAATCCAATCTTCCTTTTACTACCTCCCACCCACTCACAGCTCAAAATAGCCTGGATTTGATAAGCTTCCAGGTGCCCTGCAAGGATGAGAGAGAACTTTTAAGCAAGGTTCAAGAAACGCTTGTCATAGTGGTGAAGGGGTAAAAATGAGTAACTCAAGATGTTTAGCTCATTGGATTTCTCCTGGAACAAGTTACTGAAATGGTGGTTTTTGTAGAAACAGTGTCATACTGCACAACAGTGAAGTGGTAAGATACTTTCTTAAATAGTTTTACATCCAAGTAAAGTGAAAAGAACAAGATTTACAGAGTCACACTAGGGAATTAGCCTTAATGTAACTAGAGTTATGGTTCTTTTATAACAGAGGAATGTCTGATGAATTTGCTGTGATTTAAAATGGCTTAGATTTTTGTTATTCACTGTTTTACCTGTGCACATACATCCTTCAGCCTTCAGACCTTAAATTGTCTGTCATTTTTCTTGCATGTTTGTTCACTGCACAAACGAGGGAATGACTATGGTACATTTAATAAAATATTAAATTCAAATTTTAGGAGACTGAAAAAGCAAACAGCTTTCAATTCCCAAATCATGAATATCAACATAGCAGTTTGCTTCACAGTGTCAAGGTTTGAGTTCAAAACACAGACAAAGATTCCCATCCCATGAATAAATTACTATTTGGAATGGAAGAAAGAAAAAGAGAAATGATCACTGGGTTACCAGTTCGATAATCCCATATCACACCATCATGTTTGAATTCAGAAAGCAGTAGTGATGTCTTTGAAATAGGTATGCACTTTTGTTGCATGATGAGTAATTATTGCAACAATTTCAAGTATGTTTGATAGCTTTAATTAAAAAAAGAAAGTAGATGAGACCAAAAATTCACCACAACTTCAGAACAACTTCACCACACAGGTTTTCTTTAACTTACGATTTCAGATATTAATTACAGATGTACTTAGTTTGCATGAGGTTTGTATTCTTGTAACACTTGCACTTTCAATCTCCTGACTTGTCATTATCTAGTTTCTCATCACTAGCAAACACAAGGGAACTTCAGCTCAGAAGTCTAATCAAGCTGAGTGTTGAAGAAGTCTGAATCTCCTCCTGTAGACCAGATTTCTGCTTTTCCAGATCCTCCCCACATTGCAGTGATGCTACTTTGGCATCAAAATGAAATTTGTTCATTTGTTTCATTTTTCTCCATTCCAGCATGGAAATGAAGCAAAAAGAGAAATCAGATGTACCAGCAGATTTGCCACAGAGGACTTTCTAGTGCTGATTCCATATTGATCCAGAATTTTAAGTTTCAAAAACCTCAGTTTTTGAACCAATGGTGCCCAACAGCTGATTTTCCACCCTTCTCAGCATCGGCAATGACATATTGAGTGATCTGAAGGTGCAATATTATGAACTTCAAATACAAACAGACAGAGGGGTGAGTGACTTCTCTCATCTTAGGATGGATATAATGCATATGGAAGATCCTCTTGAGGTGCATACAGAAAATAATGGAATAACCCAGTATAAACCCAACACAACAGCAAATATTGCTTGAATTTCTGTGTTAAAAAACTAAAGACTGAATTGATTCCAGCTAATTTTAAGACTCTAAGTGATGTTCCTCAGAGGAATTAAGGAAGTGTCTGAACTGAAAGACATGGTTGCACCAGTGTTGTGCGCTGCAGGAAGCTCCCCAGCCTTCACCATTGCTTCCCTTGCTCCTGGGCTTGCCTGGAAAGGAAAAGCAAGCATGAAGACAGAAAGGAAACATAGTGACATCCAGCCAGGGCACTAAACTGAGTAAATGAAGGACCAAGACCTTGGGACACTTCACAGTGTCCACCTACAGTTTGCACATAGGTTCACTTAATCTAGCCTTTCTACATAGCCCAGAAAGAGAGAGGAGCACCTGGAAGAGGCATTCCGATCTGATCTACCTCTGGTTCAGCTCTTAGAAAATTGCAACAGCAAAGGGAATTTTCCCTTTGTCTTTCAAAAGCAATTGTTAACATTGACACAAGAACCAATGGTGCTTGCTTTCATCAGAAAATAAAACTGAATAACAAGATTTTTTGTTTAGTTATTTCAATCACATTGTTTTAATGTACCCTTAAAATTATGCATGTGTGTGTGTGTATAGATGTGTCTGTAGATATCTACATATATATATATATGTAGATATAAATGTACTATGCATACAATATCCTGTTTCTAGCTATACAATATCTTAAATAGAAGACTATTCAGACATAATTACCTTTTAGCTAAAAATATGAGGAAGAAATTTTGGTGGCCCTAACAGGGAAACAAGTCCTTTGGAAAACTTTACCTATGATAATATATTCTTTGACATTAAACATTTACTTCATGCAGGCA
This sequence comes from Falco biarmicus, assembly GCF_023638135.1. Lineage (NCBI taxonomy): Eukaryota > Metazoa > Chordata > Aves > Falconiformes > Falconidae > Falco > Falco biarmicus. The sequence goes on along the minus strand of NC_079294.1, from coordinate 14,705,012 downwards.
ACACATTTCTATTTTTAATACACAATCAAGATATTTTTTTAAAGATTTTGAATCATTCTAATAAGAATTTGCATATTCAGGATATTTTGTGGAAAATTAACTGGTCTGAAAATCCAAGGTTAGGTGCAACATAAAGGATGGCTCTTAAGGTCCCATCTCTGAATTGTAGCAATGGCAACTGAAGCTTAATTTCAGGGAAGTGTTGGGGGGGGTTCTCACTTCTTTCTATAAACTAGCAAAATGCCATGTCTTTCAATGGACAGTAGTAAACATGGAAGAAATCTTAGATGTTCCTAAACATTGACATTTAAACATGGCGCAGTCAGACCAGAGAGGAAAAAAATCTAACCCTAACTAATATCATCTGAGTTTATTCCAGGCCTGTAACCTTCAACCTAGCCCAGCCTTTGTTGCTGTGGTAGGACCTGGTACCTAGTAGTTCTTTTCTTATCACCTACTTGGGTACCCACAAGCTCAAGGGCAAGGTCAAACAAAGAATATACTGGATGCATCCTGCGGTTTGGCTATTGAAGACAGTGTATGCTGGAACAGCAGTCTGCTGTGCAATAAAGGCTCTCAAAGATTGAGGTGAGGGGGAAAAAAATAAAATCAAACCAAAAAGAAGTCCAAAATCACTTATGATCTACACTCTTTTCCTTCGTTACTTTATATTTCCTTTAACCCCTCCCTATTTCCCCTTCCTCCTTGTTTCTGAGAAGTGTTTGCTCCTAAAAGAATGTGTAAGACATGAGCATTGAAGAAAGCTGGATTTGTTTTTCAAATGAATCTTGTGAGGATTCAGTAATTGCTGCAAAACAACTCATTATTAACTGATCTGCACAATACTACAAGCTTTGGTACTTTCCTTTGTAGTTCTCTTGTTCTCTTGTTCTGCACCTACAGCTTAGTATTTTAAGGTCTCAACACCTACATCTTTTAATTTTGCTGTGAAATGTTCTGCAACTTCACTTTTCTGTTATCGCTTTGTGTTTTGCAGGCATAGTATTGATTTAATTTACAATCATTCCAGTTTTCTATAGCTACAGTTCTTCATTTTGCATCCTTTTTATATGTCTAAATCTCTAGAAAATTGAAATGCCACACTAGTAATACCTGCTTCTACTTAATATGTCAAAAATGTAGTTTTATAACTGAGTATAAAAAAGACGTTCAGATTATTGACATTTAACTGTAAAGAATATGAGACTGCCATTATTTACAAGTGGTTTATTACTTTCTTTTATGAATAGGTTTAAAGAACTTTGTTAATTATATGCTGTATGACTGTAAAAAAGCCTCTACTTATACATTTTAAATGCCCTTTTTTCTATATAATTACCTTTAAAGTAAGATGAGCATTGCTGCACTGCATTAAATTCATACTCTGATATGTTCTCTGAATGTGTTATAAATGCGGAGGTTCTTTCTTTCTTAATAGAATTTCACTTTTCTCATCTAAAGTTTCAATATTTCAGAGGTCTTTTCATTTGATTATACATGCAAATCACTTGGGAGACCTAATACACTTATCTAAAAATTACTCGTTCCTGTATAACGAATTTAACAATCTCATTTACAGTGAATAAGACTTTCAAAACTGTTTCCAATTCCTCCACAGAACTGCTCTGCTCCTCTTGAATAGAGATCCTGCCACCCAGCCAAACTGTAACCAGCGCACCCGAAGGTCACAGGCAGATTAATGTTTATGTACAATACAAAGTTTAAGCTGCCTCTGAACCTTTTACACCTCCTGGTTTGGAGGGGTTGGGGGGGCTGATTCCTATGCATGACCGACTTAGGCTGAGCTGGAAAAAATACCACCAGGAGAATGTTACTGTCGAAGCATCTGTGGTGTCAGGTAGTCACAGTCATACCCCTTCTTTCTGCCTCTGCTAAAAAGACTTTGAGGTGAGATGTCACCAGTTTCCCTCTTGTAGCAAGATGCCCAGATGAGGCAGGCAGGCAATGAGCAGTGTGACACCCAGCAGCTACCGGGAATGTCACCGGTTTAGTAAGGAAGGCAAACTTCTGGTAGGATTGCAAAAAAAAAAAAAAACCCAAACAACTACAGCACAAAGTAGTTTTGTTAAAGATTTGGGGAATTAATACCATTTCAGAGCAAAAGTAGTAAGTATAATGCTTACACAGCATCTTATTATTACCAGGTTAACTGGCCAGGTGTATATAGACTCATTTTTGCCACCCTTGTCTGGAAAAATATTTTCTGTCCCCAGTATTAGTGAACATACGCTCTGTGTAAGACGCTCCACAGAGTAAGCAGAATTATATCACAAACCATTGAAAGTCAAACTGTGAGGGAACCGTGGCTAACTACACTTGAGGTCTGCAAACCCTGGAGCAGAAAACTAGAAGCAAAGTGCTGAAGAGTAAAATATAAAAAACTAATGGAATCTTGGAATATTTTCCACAAAGGTAGAAAAGCATTTCAAGGGTGTATAATCAAATAGAAATGTAGATTTAAGCAGGCAATACAGCTAAGGCAAAAGTCTGAAGCTAGTTCCATACTGCAAAGAGGGTAAGAATGGCTAGATCTGAAAAGCCTGGGGCAGGAAATTCTTTCGTGCTCAAAATGTGATAAAACAGGAAAAACAGTGATCTAATTGACATTTCTATGTACAATTTTTCTGTGGGTGTTGGATAGGATGGCATTATTCTTAATTACCATTACTCCTAGGGTGTTCAGATTATGTGAGATACCTTTTTCTTCTTTTGAATTTTTCTTTGGAAAAACATTATCCAAACTTCATCTGATGAAAAAAAAGTCTTAAAATATTTTTAAAGCATATCCTATTAAATAAGTAGATAATAATTATTATTATTATTATTATTATTTTATTTATATAGATAGATATATCACAAATGTATACTTGTACTTCATTATTTTAAGAATTTTTAATTATATGTCATGATACACAGATTTTTTGGAGACTATTTTTGGTTCTTACCTTGTTTCCCTAGTCAAACTACACTCAGATGGCACTTAGGGACATGGGTCAGTGGTGGACTTGGCAGTGTTAGGTTTACAGTTGGATTCACTGATTTTAAAGGTCTTTTCCAACCTAATTGATTCTATGACTCATAATTTTTTTACATCTTTTTTACATTTTAGTCTACTTGTCTTGTACACAAACACTACTACAAAAGTCTAAAAAGAAGTGTCTATTCTTGCCTTCAGGAAAGATATCTATGTAGAAAAAGATATAACAAGAGATCACTTGTATTTCAGATTTCCAAAAATAAAACTCAGCCATGAACAGCATAATGATGAAAAGTTCAAGACCAGAACAGAAAAGAGAAATGGTGAAGAAACAGTAGTCACTTCTCAACAATTTTATGATTCCTTGTGATACTGCTGAATACTGTACTCAGAATATTGGCATTCTGTATCTTACTAGCTACTTCGAAACCAAATTTTGCTCATTGACAGAAAGTTTAAAACAGATAAACCTGGACATAGTGTTAATTCATTCTTCTATGTTCTCTGTAGGAGGTTTCAAACATAATAAAGCCATAGTATATGAAACTAGAAGTTATCTCCCTGTTACCCCATGCCTCCAGGTTCCAGCTACCATCTTTGCTACCACTCTGTTATTTCTCCAGGATTTTTTCCCCTGTGTTATATCACATGCTAATAGCACAGTTGTTTCCCATGTCAAGCACACTGTCTTCAATAAACTGTAAGAATGTAAATTGTTCATATTTGCCTCTTTAAAATAATAAACCCCTGTTTAGCAAAAGCTAAGTCAGTGGTGATAGCTCAGAAGTGTTCAACAAGATAAAGGTTTAACTTCTTATCTGTTTATGAATACATAGGAGAATATAGTCACTTTCATCATAAAGCTTCATAGAAGCAAATGTTCTGTTAAATAATTTGGAAAAATACCATCCTCAGACAACAGCTCAGCCTATGGTCCCTAAGAGCCTATCAGCCAGCAATATAGTTGTTCAATACCCTGCATAGTACACAATTTTCTGTGTTCAGCTCCTTTATCTCTTGTAAAAACATGTGGAAGATGACTTTTGATTTTTATTTTTTACAGGTAACTGGACACTTTTCTTGATGATAGATTGAGCTTCATGTTCAATGGATCTATAAGTAGATGCATTGGATCCATAGTACGCAAGGAATCTGACTTAACCCTACAAGCACAAACCGGTTTGTCCTCAAAGTGCTTACAAACAGCAGGGGACACTCACAACAGTGACTGCTGATTTTTCAACACTATATAGTGCTGCATGGGCAGGTTCGTGGTCTTAAGTGGGTTTGTGTATTATGAATCGTGGTATTTTCTTCTGAGATGCTTAACTCTTCCTTCCAATTCCTTTTACAAAAAATCTATCTGGTCAAAGTTAGATGTCTTCATGCTTAACAAACTGAAGCCTACTTTCTGTGGTAGAGCTCATGTCTTCAAGGTACTCGTACTGCTCAGTGTGCCCAAAGATAGGTGAATCACTCTGGCAAAATGTCACTGTCTGACACCATGATTTTTTTTTATTTTTTTTAATCCTCCATGCAGGAGTCTAAGCCTTTTCAACACCTACCTCTAGACAATGACTAGTGATATATCACTAGGATATAGTGATCCTCAGGAATAATCCCATGTTCATCACTTTCAGATCCAAATTACAACATCCACCTTCCTGCAGTTTAGCTCCCCAGCATCATTGTACAGTGATCTTACAGCTCTATATACGATCTGTAAAAAAAACCATTGCAATGCACACAATTTCTCTTGGAGGAAGATCAAGAAGGCAAGAGTATCAGACTAGACTGGACTATCCCTTCTATTCTAAAAACAAGCCTAGGGCCCACAGCCAATGACCCTGCTTGTCGCAACAGTCAGTGTTACAAAGTTCAGTCTGGTTCAATAACGAACTATGTCAGTTTGATATGCTAAACACCTAAATTATATTATCACTAATGATACTATGAAAAACACCACCTAGACAATGACCTGGGACAGAACAGGGAAAACGGCGCTGGAGAGGGAGTTGGTCTCCTCCTAGAGAAGCATTAGTGAGAACTGAGGGGAAAATGATCCCTCTCCAAACCACACTTCAGCAAACATCAACCGTACCTCTTTCACCTAAAGAACATCAAGACACACTAGCCCTTTCCAATTTTTAGAGAAGTTGCTTTCAATTTTTTTCAAATGAAAAAAAGATTTGCTCCATTTCCTCCTAAAGAGCTAGGGTGAAGTGGGCCTACTTTGTCTGGAGGACTAGCTTTACTGTTCTGAAAAAAATGAAAATGTCTTAAATGAATGAAGAGTAAAAATGTGCCTCAAAATAGAAAACTGATTGCAACTGTAACCATGTAAGAATTATCAGTCTGCATCAGAATCTCTGGCGTAGAGCTATAACCTGAGAAAGCACATGTTTTCCCCGGGGAAATGACTGTAGTCATTTACTTACCTGCCAATTTTTTCAGTTCTTCCTTCCTTTTTAAGTTCTGATGTTATTAAAAATTTGTAACATTTTACATTATGAATTATTTAATTCCACTTGTTGATTTCCCATTATTCTGTGTTTTTTACTGTGTTTTTTTTAAGTAGAAAAAATTATTTCTTGGTGACATCGGGATAGGAAAAAAGGGACTATTAATGGGTGAACAAATGTCACTTGGTTGAGGGTAAAACAGATGATCCAATCATTTCTAAACGGACTACTTTCTGTTCTGAGAAAGTGCTAACAGAACTAAATAGAGATGATCAGAAAAATGAAAGAGTACATATTGGATACTTTCAACTTGCCTACAGCACATTGTACTTTTGAATTTATGACAATTTGTGGTAAGCTAGGATCCCTTCACATTAAAAAAAAAGTTAAAATTATCAGTATATTCTAGAAGATATACTGGAAATTTCAACAAATGAGCTGCAGTCAGAAAGAAGTATAGAAAAACTGTTGATATTAGAGGAAATAGTTCTATAAAAGGTAGAGAAATAGATACACCAAAAGTGTTCAGGACAGGAAAAAAGTTTGATAGTATATGAGCACTTACAAAATGAAAATGACAGATTCTAGTAGGAAAGGGCTAAAATAATTGAGGGATTAAAGAAATTTTTAAAAAGAACCCTGCAGCTGAGTTTAAAGGACCTGTAACAAACAATGCAAGTGCAAAGATTTCACACTTATAACCAATTAATTCAACAGATGCTTTAAAATATTTTATAAATGCTTTATTAGTATGTTTATTTATACTTTGCTTATAGCATAAAATTGCTCACCTCTGCCTGTTTGTGGCTAAGAGCTCAAAAGGCTCAAAAGCACAGGATGATAGTTTATACTTGGTTTGACATACTTCTAAGACACTTGTGCAGGCAACCATGCTTCCTTCCACCTCTCATGCTCCATCTCACTTTGTATGATCTACATGGGTAGACACACTACTTCCATCCAAGAAAGTGACAATTTCAGACCGTGGTAGCAGAACCATCTTTGTATTCTGGTCTCAGCAGTCACACAGCTAACATAGAAGACACTTGTTCAAATATTCATGCTTTTCCTACAGACCTTTGCAAAGGTAGACAACAGAAGTATCTCTGGTACCACTTTTCCAGCTAATGAATGTCCTTTGTCAGACCAAAATTTTATGTCCACATGTTACCGAACAGCTTTACGCCTAGTTTTCTAGAGAGTTGTTGTTTTCTGAGTTAATAGATCACAACAAAGTATCTATTTTAATGAGACAATCTGAGGAACACAAAATTAGTAGTTGCATTCAGTAGTAACAAGTGTAAGAACCAAGATGTGTATGCAACTTTCATTAGGTTTCCTTGGGGCTAAGTTTTGGTATTATCATTAATTACAAAATCACATCCATTTTTCATAGGATTCTTGGCTGGCCAATACACAGGACAGATAAACCAGTACGTCCATAAAAGATTTTTCCCTTGGAAACTGTAGTTCAGTGACTGAAGGAAGAGTGGAGAGAAAAGGAAGGATCTATGAGCTAACACCACTAAACGTTGTCAGAGAAAATTGCAATCTCCCTTCCCTCCAGGCTCAGAAAACAGGAGAACCACACCTTCTCATGTCCTTTATATGTACAGATAGTTTTTTAATACACTTTTTAATGCACTAATATATGCAAAGTCTATCTGCCCTGTGCAATGATGCTCGGGGCAAAGGTGTACCTTGGGTTCTGAAAGCTCAACATGGTCACAGACCATCCTAACACTCAGCATACGCTTGCTCTTGCTTTCACACACGCTGGCTACCTTTCCTAGGCTAGTAAGTTCCCTACAAGCTTGCATGTCGTCTTGTGCTAAAGAGATTTGTTGTACATAACAGGTGTAGAAGAATGCTCACCATCCCTATGGCCACGGCACAGGAAAGGAAGTGATGAGGTCTCTCAAGCTTCAGTGCTGATATTTCTGTTATTTCTGATATTTCTTATATTCAGTGGGATATTTCTGCCAATGTTTCTAAAGCAAAAGCAAGCCTTTCATTAGCAACATTTTGTTGCTCTGCTTTCTTTTATTCTTTTTTATTTTTTAAATTAATATATTACAGCTTGACTCTGTTTAGAACAGCAAAAGTCCAGGGAAAGCATACCTGAATGTTAAGAAACTGTAGGATTTGAGCATCTTTCTTTATAAGTATTGCTGCACTTCAGTGGTATATTTTAATCTAAATCACTTGAAAAACTGTCCACGGTACAGTTAATGGATTTAACTACAAATAATACTGTTCTGACCTTTCTCCATCTAGATGTAGACATTTCATCCTCTAGCAACCACGTTTTTAAAATTCACTGATGACATATTGTTATTAATAGACAAAAGACCATTGATGATATCCACAGATCTAAAGCTTTTGATTTAATCATCATGTTCCCTTGATTAAAGAAACTGCTATTCTTTGGTCAATTATTCCTGCTATTATCTTGGGTTGATTTTCATGGGCCATTGTAAAAATGAGAGACAAATTTTAATAAAACTGGTACATTCATGTGTTATTTGGGAATGTTGATTGACCCTTATTTGTGCTGGAAAAACAAACCATTCAATAAGGAACAGCTCTCCGAACTGAATACAGGGGGCTGGGAATCTCTGTTTTGCCACAGATCAGTTTGGCAGAACAGATCTATACTACCCTGTGTTTCAGCAGAAGTTAATGGTACCTCAGGGCTGCTGTAAATGATGCCAAGTAAATACATTTCTGAAAGAACTGTACTTTAGCTGGATATTGTTGTGCACTATTTCTACTAACATGACGTCTGCGCTGAGTGATTGGCACCGGTCTGTCAGAAAACAGCTTGAGCTTTGTCTAAGGAAAAGGTCTTTCCACTTGGACTAGACATGATGCAGGAAGCCCTGGATGTGCCTGTACCTCCCAAAGCTCTTAACGCAGCAGCCTGGTGCACCTGAAAGGAAAGGTTTTACCCTGGCTCTATAGCAGCTCAGCTGGGTCCTTCAGGACCAGGAGGCTCTAATTTGAGGAAGTTTTTAATCCTGTGCTGGGCTGTTAGGGTCACCTGTGCAACACAGAAGGAGGTCTGTGACACTGTGCCGAGCAACCTACAGGTTGTAATTCCAGCTGAAAGTTACATTTGCATCCTACCTGTTTACATGAGCCTATTTTTGAGTGAAACCTCTAACAGTGCAAATACATTATTTTCGCCTTGAAAAGCTCAGTAAGACTTTGCAAGCTTACTCACTTACTCTTACTGAGTTAAACTACATCTGATTCAAAAGTCTTGTTCTTCCTGTTATGAACTGACACTCTCCTTCACTTCATGCATCTTGAAAACACCTCTGAATCAAGCAAGTTTAGCCACGTGGGTTTATTTAATATATTGCACGTTTAGAATCCTGCAGCTTTATTTTGGTTGTGTTTGTTGCTACATTCAGCAACTGACCTTGTAACCTTCCAAGGAGAAATTATTTACTTTCAGTTATGCTAAAATATGATCTATAATTCTACATTAAAGGAGATACCTATACATATACAAGGCGGGGGGGGGGGGGGGGGGGGGGGGTGGAGGGAGTGCAGGGGGAGGTGTATGGACTTTGTCCTTAACGAAAAAATCCTGAAGTAGTTGTGTTTTTGCAGATTTCCCCTGGAGATAGTTGCACCACCTCAGGTCATAACAGTCACCAACTGGAATACAACTTACTTTACATAGAGAACTTGAAAGGAATACACAGACTGTTGTCCTAATAGCAAAATACATAGTGGCCATTAGATGCCCTCCCTTGACTGCTTATTTGCCATAACACACATAGTTATTTAATCTGCTAGCTTGCTCCAGAAGAGGAAAGCCACCTCATCATGAGATTCAGTCATAGAATCATAGAAATTAAAACTGTGAATGAATAATGAGACCATCTAGGCTTTCTCACTCCAAAGCTAGATTAGTTCTCAACACACAGATTTGATAATGCAAACTTTTTCATATTTCCCAGATAATAAAACCTTTACTGATGTTTCTCAAGGAACTGTACTGGCTAATAGATTCTAGCCTTTAGAAGTGTTTGAAACAGTTGAAATTTTCCTGATATTTCTTTTTTCTTATTAATATGTACCCTAATACTGCTGCCTTAAAAGGATTTCCCTTCTACATATGTGAAAACTGTTACCATATTGCTCTTACTCACTGTTTAATCAAACTAGATGTATTCAGCTTTAAAATTAGTCCTAGGTGATTTTTCCCATTGATCAAAGTGGATTATCTCTTCTAGAGCTGGCTTAAAAGCTTGAAAGTTTTACACAGTTTTTTCTTTGGTAAATTTGCCACTTGTTTCCCTATGAAAAACACTTATCCAGGTTAGTAGTGACTGAAATTTGTTATCATATAATGGCAGCTGGTATTATTACAGATTTCTTTCCCCTGTGGCATATGTTTTCAATACTGCTATTTATGATACAGCTTGAATGCGCTAACAGATAGTCAAAATCACGCAGCTAGCGTGCAAGGTTCTGAGCCAGATGCAAATTTAAAATAAAGTAAGCATTTCAGTGTCAGTGCCATGATTCAAATGTTCTTTTCTCAGCCAAGACGGACTCATAACTAGCATATTTTGTTATCATGCCTTCAAAAGATGTGTTTTTCTCTCACTCCAACTCTATCAAAAATCCTTCTTAGTGGAATTTTCATAGTACTTACATGAATTAGGAATACAGGTTCCATTAATCTTCCATTAAAATCCATTTTGTTTCTGAGGGAAATTTGTTTTGTATATTTACTTTTTTGTTGTTTTAAATTAGCCCTTGTATGTACTGCATTTTTGATCCACCTGATTCACTGTCTGTCATCCCCCCTAGTCCTCATCACTTCCAAAGCTGTTGGCTAATTTCAGCCAAAGATATGAATGAGGTCAAAGCCTTAAAAAGAAATTTCACAAGTTTCATTGAATTTGTTGGCTGGGTAGAAGACGCAGAGCCAGACTGATGTCCCAGTAAGAATAAAGCATCAGTCACAGCTCAGCAGTTATCTTTTTTGATGGACCTCTTGCTATCCAGTCAGCAGGTATTCTGCCAGCCTGTCAGTGCAAAAGTAGCTCTGAACTGCTGAGAGCATCTAATGTCTCTTCTGCACAGCTGACATCTGCAGATGTGAAAGACAGCTGAGGCAACTGGAAAGGGAGGTCTAATGGAGCTGAGCATAAAGCTCAGTGTAAATGGACAAAGCTGCTGCATCGGGGCAGAGGAAGGGATGTAAAAGTACCAAATACAAACCCTGAAAAATTCACTTCGTTAGCTCTGCTGTTCTCAGAACAATTTGTTTTATTATTTTTATTAAGACAACAGAAACCAAAATGCAACCAAGGAACCATGACAAGAAAATTACTCCTTATTACATTCATAGAAAATTAATTTGGAACACCAACAGGAACAGAAAATAAGCTCAGTATCTACAAGAAAATTCATTCCCTTTTTAGATTGTGTAGACTGAGCACAGCCAACTAAGGGATCACACTATAGAATTTTGCAGAGGAGCTTGAAGGAGATACATAGCTACATGATATTGCAGTTAGTGTGATAGCATCTGAGGAGTCCATCTCAGCACCCTGCTGCACTCAGCGCAATGTGTGCACATGGAGAAAACAAATATTTTCCACTTCCCATGTGACTTTGTTTTCACCCATCTTCCTTTATATCTCCTCCTTGTATACACAAGGATAATTCCAGGGTCTGAAGAGGAAAACCTCATTCACAGCAAACCCCTAAAGAAAAACCACTACTGTTAAGTCATTTCCATGTAACAGTTATTCTGGTGACAAATTTGTTAGTTTTTTAGTGGCATAGGGATAAGATGACTGTGTGATGGACCAGAGTAGTCCCAGTAGTATTCTGTCAACTTGCTGTCAATTTTCACTCCTTCTTATGCCACCACTGTTAAGCTTGTACACCCGGATGCTACGTTACTGATGCAGCCAGATCGAGTTGCACTGATACGGCAGAGGTAGGTCTCTGAGTAATTAGAGAACATTGGGCTGCTGGGCTCCTGACTGGTACTATCTTGGGGGGTAAATTTATCTCAAAGCAGAAAAAAAAAAAAATTGGTTTGGCTACGTGTTTGGTTGACTGACTTGAAAGAAGGAAAAAGGAAAAAGGGAAAAGAAAAAAGGAAAAAATAAAAGGAAAAAAGAAAAAAGGGGGGAAAGGAAGGGAAAGGGAAAAGGAAAAGGAAAGGGTAAAGGAAATGGAGAGGGAGAGGGAGAGGGAGAGGGAGAGGGAGAGGGAGAGGGAGAGGGAGAGGGAGAGGGAGAGGGAGAGGGAGAGGGAGAGGGAGAGGGAGAGGGAGAGGGAGAGGGAGAGGGAAAGAAGTTTGTTTCAGTCCAGAAAATAAAAAAAGGAAAACTTAAAAGTTTTAGAAATAAGACCCCTTAAAAACATCCAGGAGTTCGTACTACACAATGTTGGCCTTTTTTAATATAGTAAGACATAATATAATCACTTAGTCAAGAAAATATTTTGAAAGAGCCTTTTCAAAACTTTTTTCATTTATTTTGGATAAGTATGGGGAAAATTATCCAAATACCAAAAAATGATAAATAGAGCATCATCCCTCTTCCCCCTAAATGTCATGAAATTGCTTAGAAACAAGTGATTTTCAGAAAACAGCATAATTTGAATCTTCTTTTATGTTTTCTGGGAGTTTGGGAAACCTTTTTTCTAGTAAACTAGAAAATTCCTTATTTTTTTAACATTAGAGTCCTACTTTGCAAAGACCAGGGAGATGGTCTTTATGAGACTAGGAACCAGAATTGCAGCCAGCCAAATCCCTCAGGCTTGTGGTGAGGCTGTGAGAAATCCATTCTTGGGAATCTTTCACTGCTGTTTTGGTTCACAAATATCTCATCAGCTTCCCCTTGTCCTCTCTGTTCCCACGGTATCGATAATTTGGTAGGCACCTACACCAGCAAGATGTTATTCCTAATCCATAAGTTTATGAAAGTTGGCTGTAGGGGACCAACCTCCTTCAACCACTGTTGCAGAGCATTGTGAGCACTAAACAGTGCCTTTTCCCCAAAACTGGGGGTCTAGGCAGACCCTTCTCCCCTCCAGCCATGGGGGTAACAGCATGGGTGACATAGGTACAGGCTGGTACACAGACTTGTCCCTACCTGGTAGAGCCAAAATGTTTTGTTCATTTTCTGTCACTTCACTGTTACACAGAAAGAGAAGAAATGGAAGAACTAGTTTTGGATAGTAATGAAAAGTCAGCACTGTACAACCTTATTCAAGGTACTTCCCTTAAAAACTTCCCGGGAGTAAGAATGCTCCACGGTCAGTAGAAAATAGTTACAGCTTTGTCAAAACTGAGAAAACACAGCAGAGAACTGTTTGTGATAAAGCAAAAAAACTCTTTTTTTTTTAGCCTTTCGTGACCCTTTCCTTTTGTGCTCTGTAGGGTCTTAATGAAAAAATGTGCACTCAAAAGATACATATGAGCTTTTTACAGTCTAGCATGAGCAAATAAGAAGCTATTCATAGAGGCAAATGCCCAGCAGCCTATTTGAAATACTGTTCCTGCTGATAGCAGAGCAGCATTCAGAACAGGGAGTTTGTGTTTTGGACAAAACATTTTTTACAGTTACTGTGTGATACGACAAGAAGAGAACACAAAGGAGATCAATGAAAGGAAGGCAAGGACAGAACTGATGTGGTTTCATCACAGTTACTGTAATTACAAAAGTTTTCGGCAGTACTGTGTACATGGGTGCACAGTTCTTTATTGAATGTTTGAAATATATCACCTGCACCCCTGCGAATGCTGACAGCCAGTTCGGTACCAGCAGGAAGGTGTGGGGACCTGAGGCCATTGCTAGTCAGGCTGTGATTCTCCCCGATCATCACGGTTTCTCCCCCTGCTCTTGCATATCGTGTTCCAACTCCCTAAGTGGAGTCAAACCACCCAAAGTCAGAAACGGGTCCACAGCAAAGCAATTAGATCACAACAACAGTTTTGTTGGCTCCAGAAGACTTAAAGTTGGGTAGGTGTTTTACTGCTCTCTGGATCCAGACTCAGTTTTCATATTCAGGCTTAAAGATGCTGAAAAACATTTCCAGAGAACACTTCTCTTATTTTTAAAAAATGCATTCAGCCAAAGACACATAATTAAGAAATCATGTTTGGACCTCACTTAGTTCTTTACTAGATTTCAAGGAAAAGGAAGCAAAAGAATTTTTCCAAGTCATCCAAAGCAATAGAGTCAGGGGAGACCACATTATGACATTCTCTTATTTTGATACTGTCCATAAACTTCCCAAAAAGGGGGCAACTCCATTCCCTAAAATGTTGATCTTTCTCACTTAAAGAAGTGCTTGTTTAAGGGTAATGGAAATCATTTCATTGTCATGACTTTATTTGCTTTCTGTTTTTTTAAATAAGGGACACAGCTTTCGTGTCACAGGTGGGTTGAATTGTCACAGCAGCTAACAGAGGAGTCGTTCTCATCAACTCACTTGATTCTGTCTTTGGTAAGTCATACAGTAAGGTAGAAACATATCAACTGACTAATACACCATGGAATTTTGTTTTTTTTAAATAATTATAAGTTGTTGCTTTATTTCTCTGTCCAAGCACTAAGGGTCTTGTGTGCTGTTTCCATTAACATAGCTGCTTATGCCATGAAATACCACTGAAATCAATGGGACTATTTATGGAGTCATTTGCTATTCAAAGGGCTTGATTCTCTGATTATTTATTCTGGTTTTTCACTAGTGTTACTCTGCTTACTTGAACAGAGTTACTTCTATTTTAGCTGATGCAAAAGAAACTGCAGTCAAAGGTGACAGAGTCTGGCACTAAATCACTTTGTAAGTAGTTGCTTCAAAATAAAGAAAAATAATATCTTTAGAAAAGTGCAAATCACAGTTTAACAAAAAGCCCAATCTGGATTTTGTATGTTCAGTTGGATATTCCAAACAAAAGTGAATGCTCAAAGGTAGCATTATTTTTGAAGCTCGAACACTCCCTAGGTGCTTGACAAATAGCATCTGTCTAAAATTAAATCTTGCCTCACTGATGTCATTAGGAGACCTTAAACAGAGATCAGATTTCATCATGGGGAAACAGGCTTGCAAAGGCTTTTGTTAACAAAGTTCTTTATTTCAGAGTGCCCAACTCATGGGCCGTTCTGGCATATTTAAATTTTTTAATTGAGTCCATGATCTGCTTCCAGCTACCTCCTTTCCCAAGGGCCTCAGAGATGAGGATGGAGACCAAACCACAAGTGAGATAGATAATCCTAGTAGCTGCAACCTCCTATTTCAGAGTCATCCTGACAATTTGGTCCTCTGCCCAAAACACAAGCATCCTGACTGCCAGACAGGTACAAAGCTCAACTTCTTGCAGGGTGGGGTTCAAAGCTACCCTTTTTTACATTTCCAAGACAGGCAGGGAGCAAGAAATTATCTGCCTGTGTATGAGCTATTGCAGGAAACAAAAAGGCTTCTAAGAAGCACCAGACTTATTGTGCCTGCTTTGTACGGGCTCTGTGTAAATGTGTGCATACTTTCAGATTTTATGCATATGTGAAGATCAGCTGTCCCGGGTATGCATGGTGGGTGGCGTGCTGCGGCAGGAAGAATGGGCTCCACAGTCATAATTGGTAAGCTTCTGATGAGCTGACTGAGCACAGTACACATCATGTAGCACTTTTCACATTGCCAAGTTAACAGCTATCACCAGAGGTAGAATTTAAACTGCTGGAATAAACAAAGTCAAGGGGAAGTATCTTGCTGAAATGCCACCTCCCACAGAGCTTGTGGAAAGCCATTACTATTGTAAAGATGCATATATGGCACCTCAAAATGTATATTATGCCTTAAAAGATATACTTCAAGAATGCAAAACATACAGCAAGGGCAAACAATTATCTTTCCCAGAGTTTAAATAAGATTGCCATTTTTTATACATCAGAAACTTCCCAGTAGCTTTCAGATCGTTTATTATTATCCAAAGTAATCTAACTCAACTAAAATAGTTCACTTGAGGAAAAAAAAAAAAGCAATTTGTGGTTATAAACTTTGTAGAGGTATAACTTGTCTGCCTTACTTTGTCTAGAAGATAGGGCTGATAATCTCAGACCTCCAGCTACCATGTTCCTCTTACAGCCTGTCTTCCTTGAGAGAACAGAGGACACACAGCCCAGCCAGACCAGTTGGCTCTGCTGGACTGTGGAAAGGTGGACGGAAGGGCAGGGTGAGAAACCGAGAGCCTGTGCAACATCAGCCCTGCAGGTTCCCTGGGGGATGCCTGATGCTCAAGTCCTGAGCAGGCTGTGCTGCAGAAGGGAGCGAGGGCTGTGCTGTGGGATCTGCAGGGCTGGGATGGTGGCCCAGCTGAGTGCCGAGTTTCATCTTTGGCCCTTTCCCCTGTCCTTCAGGGACAGGGCACAAGGTTAGGGCCCTGAAGTCCACTGACAGCAGGTATCTCTTGGTGCTGGTGGGACCTTATCTGAGGCACAGCCCCAAATGCAGAACAAGGAGGAAGATGCTGAAGGCTCTGAATCCAGCTAATGCTGTCCAATTTATTGTTCACAGTCACTGAACAAAGACTAGGTAGCCAGGGAAAAGGGCAGCACGTTGCTGTCCCCAAAAGACAAAACAGACTGGAGACAGCATGTTTCGCAGGGGGTTTATAGGCTGATACAAAAAAGCATGTTTCCAAAAATAACAGCTGTGGGGGACTGATAGGCTGCCCTGTCCTCGCCAGGATTTTTTGCTCTTGCCCTGGCAGATCCTGCAGCGAGATGCCTTCGTCCATATGAAGTGTCAGCTTTACCTGAGGGGCAACTAGAGGGAGCGGGCATGATGAAGAAAGAGGAGTGAACAAGTGTGGCTTGTTGGCCAGAATGCTCCCAGCCCCACTCTCAGCCCACAGCAGATCCCTGGCCACAGCCACAGCCATGGCCCTGGCTCAGCCTGGCCAGCTCAGTGCAGCGGCCCGTGGCCGGAGGTGCCGGAGATGCCAGCTGATCCGTGTCATCGGGACAAACTGAGCTGCCATACAACTCTGTAGAGCGTTTGCTGGCCACCTTGGCTGTGCCAAGAGTCATTTTTTTACTTGCTCGTTGCTACCACGGCTCATCCAACCTGGGACACTGTTGCACACAGTTGCCAGCGACAAAATAAATAGCTAGAATATGGGAAATGAAGCAATTCAAGGAAAAGCAAGAGCCGGCAATAGGGAAGCGTTACCTTGGTATCGAGCACTATTCTATTTGAAATCCTTGACACACAGGGAAGAACTGTACCTTTTTTAATTTTCCTCTCCCCCACCCTCCCTTGTTCCCCTCTCTAAGGTCACCCTGATGTATGCGATCTATGCGATCTATGCAATATGAGCATATGAAAGCGCTGTTGCCACAGCTGTGAAACCCCAGAGCGGTGTGTATTTCCCTGGCCCTGGCATCATTTCCCTAGACACACACACACACACACACACACACGCACACACACACACACACACACACACACACATACGCCCTGCACTGGGGGCTGGGGAGCGGCAGCCGAAGTGCTGCTAACAAATTAGAGAAGCTTACAAGCCTCTAAAGGGACAAAGGCAGGGCAGGGGGGGTTACAGCAGCCCGCAGCCCTCCGAGAGGGGGACACGATACCCAGCAGCCGGGCGGGAAGGGAGGGACGGGACGGCAGGACCTGGGAGGGAGCGGGGAGGGGGTCAGGGGTACCAGGGCTGTATCCCCGAGAGACCCGCCCGGGTTCCTGCCCTCCTGGCTGCTTGGCTCTTTGATTCTTCTTTACCCCCCACTTGAAGGAAAGGGGGTGGGGGGGTGGGGAGAAGTATTTTTTTACGAAGGGATCAGACAATTAAATTGTTATTTTGCTTCTTGCTTGACTCGGGGGCTACAGACTAACCTTTTTAGCCCTTTCGTTGGTTTGAATTAATGTCAGGAGGAAGAAACGCACCCGGGAAAATTAGACAGGAGAAGGATCGCTTTTTGCTAAAAACATATTTTCGTACACTTTATTTGTGCTTATTTTTCCCACGTCGGTTCTCCGATTATAAGGAAATATACCAAGTGTGAAATAAACGCTTCGACCAAGTAAATAACTGTTATTACTTCTACCCGTCCATAAATATAGCATAAAAATAATAATTGATCACATTACTTTTCATTTCCCTACTTCTATTGACTGAAGGACACCGCGCAACGAAAACCGCCGAGGGCGCCGGAGGAGCGCGGCGGGCTCCGGGGCAGGGATGGCCCCGCGCAGGGGCGATGCCCTGCCGGGCACGGGTGATGCCTGACCTCTTCCCCACGGGGAAGCCCGGGAGGGGTGTCTGAGAAGTGTGCCAACGGAGAAGCTGGTTAGCCAGAAGGCGGGCCGGGGGGATGCTGCCCAGGCTGCCCGCGAGGTCTGAGCCCGCACCTCCAGCACCCCATTTTTCCCCCAGAGCCCAGGGTACAGGCGGCGCTTTGCCGAGGGAGCGGCACCGGGGCGGCGGTGGGGGCCGGGGCAGGTGCGGGAGGAGAAGCCCCGAGAGCTGAGCCGGGGAAACCCTCCCGGCCTGGGCCGGCCGGCGCCCGCCACGTCGAGGGTCGCTCCCCGCAGCCGCGGCGGGGCCTGGGGAGGGGCCGGCAGGGCTGGCCCGTCCTCGCCAGAAGCCGGGCAGCTAAGGCGAGATATATGGGAATGCGCCAAGGTATCCCCTTAGGGACACCTCCTGTGGAGGCCCCGGTGTGCCTGAGCCCCCTCCTCTCCAAAGCAGTCGAGGGCAGGGATCTGCTTCGTAATAGTCCTGGTAAAACCAAACACACCGGCAGGCTCCTAACAACCCTCCAGAGGGGGAAGCTGACATGACGCCGAGGATGTGACATCCAGCGGACATCTTTCCCCTTGCCAGAGACCAGGAGTCTTCTGCTCTCCGCGACGGCAGCGCTGGGTTACCGGAGCGGGTTGTCATCTGGGGAACCAGGCAGCCAAGCCCACCACCTCTGCGGGAATCGGAGAAACACGAGGAATGTCAAAAACAACGAATAAAAAAAAATATTTAAAAAAAAGGAGAAAAGGAAAAGAAAAAACAGGGAAATTACAGGTCTCAAGTTTTCCTCAGTTTATCTGCCAAGGCTTCCAGCAGGAAGGAAAAGGAGTCTTTGGCTTTTTTGCTGAAGGAATGTCTGTACGTTCCCGATCGGAACGAGGTCTCTGTGCCGCCAAGCACCTCTCTTTCGACTACGTTCACATTAGGTATCATGATCATAATAATAACAACAACCCCGAGAATTATGAGACAAGAGCACGTTTGACAGTGTTTGAGAAATTCAAATACAGCTGCATCGGCTTTGTCTCTGGTTCAGTCACATTTATTTCCCTAAGCTAGGCAGACAGCCCGAGTGAAGCATTACAATGAGTTTTGTAAATAGCAAATGGAAGGGTTTGCTGGGTTGTAGGGTTTACGGGCTGTTGGTTGGTTTGTTGTTTTTTTTCTTCCTCCCCTCCCTGTTTGATTTCACTCGCAATCCAAATAACCTTCCTCAGTGAATGTTTCAAACAAGAGAATGTGAGCGGGAGGGGACGAGGGGGACTCATAATTGCAGGTTCCCTTTGGAGCTGGAATTAAAACGCTGACGGCGTGTGTTGCAGAGGAAAGGTGCAGAGGCAGCCTCCGCTCTGACTGCAGGACGCTCTGTTGTCACTGCTGTAGCGTCTATTGACAGCCAAGCACTCCAGAGCAAACGCCGCTTCAAAAGCGGGAAAGTTGCGGGCCCTACTCACTGTGCCCGAGGCGACAGGCTCCCCCCGGCTAAAGAGGGACCCCCGGCAGGAGAGGAACCCGGGCCGGGTCCCCCCTGCCGCGCCGGGCGAGGCAGCCCGGCTCCGCAGCCGCGCAGGGAGCGCCCAGGCGCGGTTCGCACCTTCCCCGCTGAGATCTGCGCGTCCCGCAGCGGGCCGGGGAGCGGGGGGGACAGCTGGAGGTGGCTGGAAAAGTCTTACTCAGCAGATCAAAGAGGCGAGCGTTAAGGCAGCTCGTTTCGATCGGTTACTTTTGTCAGGTTCAAGTGTCGTGCGGTTGGAACGGCGAGGGCGCTGAGCACGGGGCGCAGTGAATCATTCCTTCTCCCTGCACCAGAATCCTCTCCCTTGTTCAGGTCACGTCGGCACTCCTACGGACCTCTCCTTGCTTTCGCCGGGTGAAAAACGTATTCCTTCCTTTTATAAAGCTCTTACTCTCACCCTCCCCCTTCCATTGTCTCTGGGGGGGGGGGACCCAACAAAACAAAACAAAAAAAACACCAACTTGCTCTGCACAGGCGAGTCAAAATACATTTGCAAAAGCATCTGCAGCTCTTAAAAACTTTCCCTGCTTCCTTATCAAAGCCCCCTTCCCGGCGGGAGAGTCGGGGGAGCTTGTTTGTTTTGTGTTGGCTCGGAGCTCTCAGCCTGTCGCCTGCTATTGCCCAGGGTGCGCGCCCGCGGAGGGCCGGCTGCGCCCGGCCGCGGAACCCCTCACCTGTGCACAACCACCCGCAGGGCTCCCCGCAGGGGCTGCCGTGCTTGGCTAAGTTTGGCTGAACGTACCAGTAACTATTTTCCTTGGGCTCGTTTTAGCCTCCGCGGCTTTCAGTGAAAGCCTTTGCTGGTGGGCACCGCTGCAGCCCCTATTCATGAGGGAGGGCAGGAGATGGACGCCGGAATCCGTAACTTTTCCTGGAAGGGCAGGAGGGAGGAACGAAGGGAAAGCGTTGTCGCTTCGGGAATCCCCTGACCATGGAAACGAAGCCTGGCCCTGCTCTCCGCAAGGCAAGGAACGAGGTCGTAATAATGGAATACAAACATGTGTTTTGTTTTCCATTAAGTCGATAGACCAGACAAGGTCTGCCCGAGGGAAAAGATGACTTGAGCTGTTAATGAGAACTGACACTAAGATTTAAATAGTAAGAGCTCGTTTCCCCAGCAGTGTCAACAATATCGCTTTTTTTTTTTTTTTTTGCTTCTTCACAGCTCGGGGAAGTGCCCACGCCAGGCTGGGGCAGTGCACGCAGGGACAGTGCCGGCCCGTGGGGACGCCTGGCAGGGGGAAGATGGACGGGACGGCCACCCCTGCCTTCCTGCTTCGTTTGCATGGAGGTCCTTGGGGCGGGGGGAAGGCGAAAAGCGTTTAGATTATTTTTTTCTCTCTCAGTGTCCCGTGTGAGTAAACACGCAGAAAGGACACCCCGAAGAGGGAGCACGCGTTTGTGCTGACGACGCCAACGCTGCACCGACAACTTCGGGGCGTTTGGGGCCGAGGGGGGAGGGGGGGCATACAATGGTGTCTGATCCTTAGAAAATCAGCGGGAAGCGGCGTGCCGCGGGGCGGGGGAGTGCGAGATGCGTCCCCAGGGCCGGGCCGGGGGCCGGGCTGGGCCGGGCCGGGAGCGCTCCCTCCCCGGGCTGGCCTCTCCCGCCGCTCGGCGGGGCAGCGGCGTGGCCGGCGCTGGCTGCCCTTGGCCGCTAGATGTCGCCGTCGCTGTTCGCATCGGGCTCCCGCCCCGCGGGAAGGCGCCGAGCGCGGCGGCCGCCGCCGCCGCACCCCTCCGCGCCCGGCCCAGGGCGGCCACCGGGCACAGGTCGGCACAGCACGGCCCCGAGGGGGCCCCTCGCCCTCTGCTGGGCACGGCGTGCCGGGGGGGGGGGGGAGCCCCGAGGGTGGCAGGTGTGGCAAGGCTTTCTGCGGCCCCCGCCGGGGCTCCCCTCGGTTGGCGACGGTGGGAGGGGAGGGGGGCTACCGGGTGAGGGACATTTTGGTGTGAATGACACCGAAAAAGCGGGTCTCTGCGGCAGACACACAGGAGCTGTCGCGCTGGGAGCCCCGACGGCGTGTCCCCGCGGGGATGCGCGGAGTTTGCGCTTCGGCTGGTTTGCAGCGTCCGGGGGATTCCGGGGCGTTTGCGGGGTGCTGGGCTCCGAGGGGATCAGGGTCCCCTGGGCACCGAGTGCTGGGCACCCCGAGCTCCCCGGCCCGGGGCCCCGGGGCCGCCTGCCACAGAGGCGACGCACGCAGTCGGCTGCGGGCCTTGGGAAAGGCTCCAGAGATGAGCATTTCTGTTGTGTGAAGTGCCCGCATTAGCAGCCCGAACACGTAGGGAAAGGCTGACATCTGCGGTTTGGTACGAGGCACCCGAGAAATGACAGACCTCCGGGTGCAGAGGGGCGCCCCCGCCCCGGCTCCCGGCGGGGAGGGACCTCCCGCGCCCCGGCTGCGCCTGCGGCAGCCGCTGGCCCGAGGGAAGGAAACCTCCTCTCCTGAGGTCCCCTCAAGTTTAAAAGCAGGGATGCGACACAGCCTCTCCATTTGGGACATTCACCGTCAATGCCCAGAAGTGAGAAGGCAGAGGGAGACCTTTGGTATAAACTTTGAGGTTGACTTCAGTGGGAGCGCAAATAATAATAGTTTCCAGGCTTTTGTCCCCGGTTTCCGAAATAACGCAAAAACCGAGGGTCCAAAATCGAGGGTCCGCCGTGAGTCATTTTTCTCAGCCTTTGTGTCAACGCACCTCTGCTTTTGACTACTCGCTGCCCAGTTTAATCCACCCCTGAATTTTTCCAAGCTCATCCAGCTCTCTGGCCTGAGTTAGAAAGAAGCCAGAGCTACTTTAATAGCCAAGAGCCGCACGGGCTGGCGAAACGCGCCGGGGTAGGGGACGCCTGGGAGCCGGCCGTGAAGGCGTAGCTGGGCTGCGCTGCGCCCCGCCGCAGGGGAGTCGGGATCGGTCAGGGTAGGGTCCACCCCCTTATGAGCACACAACTACACACGCAACAGAGGCAGAAATTTGGAGACTTGCCGAAAAGGGAAGATAAATAAGAAATAAAAATAGGAAAAGAAAATTTCGTTCGGGATTAAAACAGAAAAAAAAAAAAAAAAAAAAGAAAGAAAGAAAGAAAGAAAAGTAAAAGAAAAGAAAAGAAAAAACAGAAGCCCGCAGAAGGAATGGTCCTGAAAGCTTCCTTTAGCTCTCCTCCTATATTCTGTAGTTTGAACTGGGGTGTTGGAATCACATCACGGAGGGCATATGCCATCTCCGCGGGTCTGTATTTGTATGATCAAAATATTAAGGGCCACACTTTCTACTTCGATGTGTTTCCCAGCAAGGGCTCAGAAACGAGCAACGCGGCTAAATGGCATCTTTAAGTACCAAGCTATGGGGCAAAGGCTGTGTTGTAGGATAGATGTGAGTACGTTTGGCATAGCTGATATTTATTGACATTATCCAAAAGGAAATAAGTTAAAGAAATGTTAAGTATTCCATGACACAATTGTTGCACAAACTGCCTTCAATCAAGTTAGGTTTTTTTCAGGGCTCTTTTGCAAGCATCTTCCACGGGCTTGGTTTGAAGGCAGAGATCTCATGGGCTGTTCTGCATTTTCAGGGACGATCAAGTCAATCCTGAGGGAAAAGAGTCGGTTTAGAAGGAGAAAAAGTGCTTCTTCTGGAGTTCAATGTATTTTTTTAAATGCTGTATTTCAGAGTAAAGGCCCCTTGTAACAGATTCCTAGATCGTGTCAAATTATAACAAAGTGAATCTCAAGAAGCAATTACAAAGCAAATATTGTGATCGGTGTTGTGGGTAAAATCGGAGCTGGGTTTATAGAGGAATATTAACTCTGATTTTTTTTTAATTTTTTTTTTAAATCAACAGTGATTAGGTTTGTGTTAAGTCTAAAGACCTTTTCCTGTAGATGGCGTCCTTTGGGTACTGAGTAATCAATAATAATACAGTCGCACTCAGGAGACTTTATTAAGCCTTGGATAATAAAATAATTAATAATCTTTATATATATATATGCACACATATATTTGTTGAACGTGAAAAAGTCTTGATTTATCGTAAGCAAAAGTGTGTTTCTCCTTCACGTGGATGCAAATAAAAACTGTTTGAATAAATAAGTTGTTTCTGAACATTTTGTTGTCAAAGTGTTAAATGTCCCCGTCATTTTTATTCAAACACTAACATGATTACAGCCAATTATATATTCACCAGTGTTCTTTATTTTAGAGTAATTGTACTTGTCACTAATAAAACAGAGACATAATGGATCGCTACTGTTCTGAATTTTAAAGCAATTTTCTGTAATTTGATTGAATTATACATCGTCTCCGCTACTTTTTTTTATTTCTATATTTTGAAATCCTATTTTCTTGAAAATTGCAGCTCTATTCCTGTTTTGTTGTTCCTGAAGTAACGAAACCTTCTGTAACATTTATAAATAGAGCCTCATCCCTTTTGAAATGTGGAAAATCATAATTTCAGCCCCAACATACTGAAAGCTTTAGACATAAAATCCGAAAGTCCGGAGGACCGCCCAAACCAGAACACTTGGTTCAATGCGGTGTCCTCCTTTGAGAGGAGAAGCAGAACATGAGGAGAGAAAAGTAAATTGCGACGTGCATAGGACGGCCTGATCACTTCATTGCAGTGATCCGGTGAGCTTCGTGGGGCTCAAACACACCAACACGTCAAGACAAGCAGTTCAGTTGCTAATATTTACCACGGGAGAATAGGTAAAGACACGAGGGGGAAAAAAATACAACGCCAATTGCAATCCTCCAAGCAATTAGAGCCATTATCTGTACCCTGCCCGTACGTTCTTTTAGGTGGCGATTATAGGTAAGAAGCCCAGGAGTGACCTGACTCTCTTTAGGTACAGACAACAGAGACGCTAAATGATACAGAATTATGGAGATACCGCACACGCACGGAAAATACTGCGCTGCGTTATTATGCTGCTTCTCGGGTTGCTTTGCTGAGGATGAGCTCTCAGAGGGTTGCTTTTTTGTTGTTGTTTTTCAAAGCCGAAAACATGCCTTTAATTTAGCAATTGTATGAACCATCAACGCAATGAGATATGATCTGCGGTGTCGCCAAACACAAATCAAAAAATGATACAAAGGCTTTCACAAGTTAATTTCATATGACAAAACACGTGCCCAGCACAACAGATAAAGTTAAACTATCGTTTGCAAACCGTGCGATTGCGTGAAAAGGTATCTTTTAGGTGCATTTAGCACAGTCAAGCGCGAATGTTTTTTCCGCGGTTCTGCAAGGTAAAACGAAGGGAAGGCGCGGGGATCCGGGAGGCTCCCTGGGAAAGCCTGTCGTGGAGCCTCAGCGGGACATGGTCCCAGCCCTCAGTAGAACACGGCTTCTGCTTTTGCCCATTCACTATTTAATATGACCATAGAAATAAGCTTGTGGTCGCCTCGGAAGGAAAAAAAATGTCATCTACTACTATCGTTTTATTAACTCCAGCGTGTACAAGGACTTGTGAGTCTTTTCTTTACCCTTCCCTTGATTTTTTTAAAGGAATGTGAAGATACAGTGTAATGCCATCTTCTGCTAGTATTCTGCTAGGAGGCAAATGGAAATTATTTATTTGTTGGAGTTTCCGGAGCTACGGCATGGTTTCATGATTTCGGTGGAGTTTCTAGCTCTATTATAATAAACATTGTTGCCTAAAAACTCCCTAGGAAACATAACCAGCCCCTCTGTGTGTGTGTGTGTGTGTGTGTGTGTGTGTGTATGTATGTGTGTGTGTGTAAGCCTATGTGAGAGCCCCATCTAAAAGATGGAGAGGAGAAAACACACAAAGGAGATGCATCCCGGGAGGACTCTTTCTTTCACCGTTTTTCCTCCCGCATTGTCAGTGCACGGAAAGCCTGCCTGCAGCCGCTCCTCTTTCTTGGTCAAATTATTGTCGAGGCAAAACTACAAACCCCAGGCTTTAGCGAGGCACCGTCCGTGCTCGGTGGGAGGGACACAAATGGGATTTAACTTGTTGCCAGTCATTTTTGTGTGTTTGTTTGTTTGTGCTGGTGCTTTAAAAGCGAAACAAATTCCAGAAACAAAGCGGGGGGGGGGGGGGGGGGGGAGAGGGGGGGAGCTGGGGAGGGAGGGAGGGAGGAGGAAAATAAGCTCTGTATAAAAGACATATCATATTAAAATAATACATGAACACACCCACTGATATCAAGGGTACGATATCAGCCCTTCCCCAAGAAACCTATTTATAAGTGGTAGCGGTTATAATCATCCAACAAGCCCCTTACCATCACTCCCCCCTCCCTCCGCTAAGAAAGAAAGAAAACATGGAGACCACCCTGCCCGATATAAAAAGTGTTCAGAACAACCTACATAAAAGAGGCAACTCCTGCGAGCCCTACTCATGCTAGAAGACCAAGGAGCGAGCAAGGTCTGCTACCCGGGCAGCCTCCTCGAAGGCAGAGCAAGCCCCGCCGCCTCGCCACCCGCAAAGTGCGGGTCACCCCGCTGCCGTGCGGCGGCCGGAACGAGCTCAGGCACATCCTCCTCCTCCTCCTCCTCCTGCCTGAGCCCCAGGCACGGAGAAAGTTAAAATCGGCTTTGCTCCTCGGCTCGCCGAGCGCCTTCTGCTAGAGGGGTGTATAGTTGTTTATGGCTTTTGTGCTGCAGCGGGCATTTTGCTATGGTTACAAGGGGGGCCCGGGCGGGGGGAGGGAAGGGGGAGGTATTGCGCTTTTTGTAGGCCCTAAAAATTGGATCCGCAGCTGATCTCTCCGAGCCCCAGATTGCGCTGAGCCGATGGGTGCGGTGGAGGTGCGGTGCGGGGGAAAGGGCTGCGGCGGGCGGGCGGCAGGCGGGCGCGGGCAGGTAGGGCGGGCGGACCGACGGGCACCCCGCGCCCCGCTGCCTTTTGCGGAGCGCCGGGGTGAGACAGCACCGGGAGAGAGACTGCGTCTGCCCCTGTGCTGGGGAAGGGGAGAAGGGCGGGGGGGGAGGGGGGGGGGGGAGGGGGCGTCTTTTCTGTTGAGTTACCGAAAAACTGCAAAACCAGATATACGTGTCATTTGCCAAAGATTACGTTTGTAAGAGGCTAAAGAGCTTTAGAACACCACCATGAAAATATTCCAGCAACAGTTTCTTATGAGCCAACGATCAGCTAGAAGTTGTCTTCAAGCACTACTTGGTTTGGGGTGGGGGTTTTTTGTGTTTTTTGTTGTTGATGATGATGGTTGTTGTGGGTTTTGGTGGTGTTTGTTTCCACCGCCACCCCCTCCCCACACACACACACCCGTCTTTCTCTTTCCCTGTATTTTATTTCACGATTCTTCAATTCAATCTGATAATTCAGGCAAAAGCACTCTGTTGGCCAAGAATGTTTTAACAGTAAACACAGAAGAAAATAAAATCATGTATTTAAACCCTGAGAACAGTACAAAGTTTTTAACTTGTCCATCCCACCCCCTGCACTTTTTTACCGTCGTCTGCATAATTCTGTGGATAATTCTTTAGGGATATTTTAATTTTCTGTTTCATTCCTGAATTAGGGAGAGCTTTTGTGACACAGGGACACCTATTACCTAGGCAGGTGTGATGGCTTTCTTACGCACGGTGGCATATAAAATAATATCCACATTTAGGACCTAAACCACCGCACGTCTTAATGTTCGAGTTGGCAGCGAGTGTAACAATACCCCGTTCTGAGAAACTCTGGCAGTGGCAGCTCAACACACCAAACCTAGCGGATGCTCTACACTTTCCAGATAGGCTTTCTGTGGATGATATCCTGCAGCTACAGGAACAAATAAATAAAATCTTCAGCTTTTAATTAAGGCGATTTAATTCAGACCTCTCCACCCAGCGCAGCCGCCGTGGGAAATGTATACTCCAATGTTTACTGGGATCTCTTTCTGTCACTGTTCTATCTTGTCTTAGGCTCACTACATCCGCAAAGCTTTCTGGCCCCTACAGCCATGTTTCCCCCTTTCCACGTTCTCCGTCCAACCTCTGCCCGTCCAAGAAACTTCCTAAAGTTCAACAGGAGGGGAATTCTTTGCACCTAGTTGGTTAACGTCGTTGTTTGAACCCTACCTCTCCCCTAGCTGAGCAGGCTTCTCAAAGGTAGACAGTGCCCCGCTGGCTGTTCTTTATGGTACAGTGCAGCTTCTCAAAAGATCATCGGATGGAGAAATTTCGCTCTTCTTGAAACATTTAAGCAACTGAGCAATTAGTTCTGAATGGGGGTGGGGGGAGGGAAGACTAGAGAGCTTAAAGGAGAGGGGGGAGAGGAGATGCAACACAACTAGCCCGAAAACAACGGGTGGGGATGCATGGGAGGGGGACTTAAAATGTTTGTATTTAAAGGGTGCTTGCAAGGTCTTCGGCACAAGATGTGCTGCTCTCCTTAAAGGGGCACCGAGTGCCAATAACCATTAGTCATCCAGCAGGGACTTTTCATTACAGATCTATCTTTAGGGGGAGTTCCCCGAAGTCTGCGAAGGGAACAGAGCTGCGGATTTCAAACCCGGTCCAGTTCCAGTCACACACTGCCTGCGTACCTGCTGCAATAGAAAGGAGAGATACTTACCAGAGTTTCGCGAGCGAGCGGATAGCCCCAGGTCTCTGCAGTGCTCCTTTCCTCGGCGGAATACTCTCTTGCATCCGAGGCAGTCCCCAGTCTATATTTTATGTTAACATTTATGCTATCTCAAACACGAGGCTCTCCCATAGACATTTTTTCCGGGGTTTTCAACCAAATTTCTCGGTGCCACAATGTTATGATGGAAGGATGCTGAAATGACAGGCCTCGTAGACGCTTGTCTTAATCATCGGCTTCTTAATTTAGTTTTAGTGCTGTGGTTTTGTGTGTGTGCGTGTGTGTGTCTGCGCGTGTGTGCGCGCAAGAGAAGCCTCTGACAACCTGCAGCTTCCTAATGACTGACGAGGCAGGGCTGCTGCAGCAAAGTAACACTTCCCTGGTGTGAAGACCTCTTACTGGGAAGTTTAGTTCACTACTGTTCTCGCAATCCTAATCGTATAACCTGTAACCAAAACCCAAGGAAGAAGGATACAGCATGCTAAACAGACTAACTTCTAATCACTAAACGTTAGCACCAGTACCAGCTGTTGAGGATTAACTGTAAATTGGCTTGAGACGGACACCCAAACTTAAATCTACAAATGCGGATAGAAGGGTGGACTGTTAAATGCTTCTTCCTCTCTCTCTTTGCCTCCATTCATCCTTCCCTCCAACTTCAGTGCCATTCACCCCTCTTCAAAATGTTTGACTACCTTTTTCTCTTTGTTAGCGCACCGCTCTGTCCCCATTCGCCATGCCTTAGCAGCAGGGTATCAGTGTCTGCTGAGCAGCCCTTACCTTAATTGCCCAGGTAACCTGGAATAAATAAGGCAATCTTAGAGTCAAGGGGGAATAGAATTATATATGCGTACACCCAGGCATTTACTGTACCGAATGTGATATTACTGACTGTTAGACCAAAGTGTCCCAACTCGTTTCATGGAAGCACGATGCCATCGAAGCGTGGTTATTAAATACCCTTTCTTCAGGGCTGAAAAAAAACCTCATTCATTTCTTAAGCTGTCAGTACATTTTAGCAGCTTAACCCTTTGAAAGAGCCTGCGAGTACAGAGCCGCTATACCCGTGTGAAGGGGGATTGAAGGCTGGAGCTGGGGAGTGGCGGGGGGTATGCTATATCCATTGAGCTTACAGTGGAGAGGGTCTGTTTTTCCTTTGGCCTTTAATGAAAAAAAAACTCAACTTAAAAAAAAAGCGGGGGGAGGGTGAAGTATGCGGTTGAAACACTATCTCTACGACTTATACCCAAGAAAATGCTCGGAGATCGCTGTTGAATGGCACTACAAGCAGGACGTTTCAGCTCAGCTCTTCACCCCCGTGCTGACCCGGAGTCGGACACTCTCAGCCCATCCCCTCAGCACAGTGCGGCGGGCCCGCACCGCAGGCGAGCGCGCAGGTGAGGGAGCATCCACGCTCCGCAGACCCGGGTCCCCTCTGCACACCCACCCCTGTTTCGCAGGGTTGGGGCCGTGCCCTTCTGTTCCACGCACAAGCTTCTTCTTCAGACACCCCACAAAAACTTCCCTGTTAGAAAGTGGTGCCGTGAGGGATCTTCTTATAAGAATTTGCATTTAGCCAGAGTTGAGGGGTCAAACCAGCCGCTCACACAGGGCGACGACGCACAAAGCTGCCACTGAAGTGAATGGGAGTCGTGGCCAGGGCAGAGCTCAGGGAAGAACTGGCATTAGAGCAAGACTCCTGCATTCCCAAAGTAAGTATCTCCAGTTTTATAAACCGAGAATTTTCTGCGGAAGGAAAAAAAAAAAAAAAAAAAAAAAAAAGAGGGACTTCAAAGTTACAGTCCAGCAGAAATAATAATTGATGTGGCTTCTCTTACATATCCTTTTCTGTCTGTAAACAGTGCATTAATCTTCATGGGCTTAGAAAGATATGTACTACATATTGGACACGACATTTCCTTTTTTGGTAGAACTGTATATCCAGGGCATTAAAAAAAAAATAATATAAATCCTAAGTTTGTGCATAGAGCTTTATTCTGCACCCATGACAAAGGACTGCATGTTAAATCTAGACCATCGAACGTTTTTAAAAGCATGCTTCTTTTGGTGTTAGCCCTTTGCTTAGAAATGTAAAAGATAAAAAGTTTATTTTCTTCCCCGCTACATTTTCATGCCTGATCACAGCGCGAAGTAAACTCAGCTTTGACCTAAGAAACACCTCAATGCATTAAAATTTCAACAGGCAATGTCAGTGTTACATTAAACGAGAACTCCTCCAGTTCGCTGCAGAACTGGGATTTGAATAAAACGTTCAATGTTAACAAACAATACACACGTTTGGCACTTTGTGTATTAAATGGATCAAAGAGATTTGATAAGGCACAATACACCATTTGTACAGACCTGATTGAGTTAATATAATATCAGCAAATTTTACAGCGAAATGAATCTGTTTCTTTTCTTTGTGTTTAAAACCAGCACAGATTACAAATTTTAATGATCTGAAAATGTTTGGTATACAAAATCATGCTTATTTCAGTATTAGCAAAAACACAAGAAATTTTTCAACACAAACACCCAGCTGTGTCTATTTTAAAAGCAGTTCAATGACAGCTTGCACTTATGAGCATGCAATCAGCTAATTTCGCTTTTTTTTTCTTCTGTGTTAATCAACACTTTCCTTCCTGCATATCAGAGTACAAATAGTATAGTTACTCCACATCAGTAAATGTTTACGTAACCTGTCCTTTCTCAAGAATCCGGTTACACCGAATCATTACATGCTAGACCGAGTAGGAAAATGCACTGGGCCCAGCCACCCTAATGGGATCCTACTGCACCATAATGACACATATTAGTTAATGATCATCATAATCATAATAATATGCAGGGATCTTACCTTTCCTCTTACCCCTTGCCATGGTAGAGTCAAGTCATATCCTCCACATCGCACTTTTCCTCGAGAATTCCCATACATTGACTTCAGTGTTGAGCAATGAAATAATTAGAAATTGACATGATTTTTTTTAACCCGCATTTCTTAAAAAAAGAAAAAAAAAAAAGAAAAAAGAAAAAAGCGTGGTTGATCATTGACTTTTATCTGGGTTTTTTTTTTTTCAGTAGCAACCTGTTATGAAATTGGATAAATAAATACAATTGTGGTAAGGTCATTCGAGGTTAATCCAATGCACAGAGTTCATGCCATTCCCAATTGCAATTGTTTATTACCAGTCCACTGTAATTGTCCTCGTTATTTACTCTCTCTCACACAGTCGCTCTCCCTCCCTCACACACACACACATCACATACACAAACATATATATAAAACGCACGTCTACACACAACCACGTTTGCCGCGCTGAGCTCTAACCGGAATTTCCCCGGGATAAATTGTTTTAGCCGGGGTTGAGCCGCACGTGTTATTTCTACGGAACATCTTTTCCTACAGCACAAACGTAAACTTTAGGTAGCTTAACGCGGCGCTGTACGTTGCCTTTGCCTACAGCTTTCCTCTGAATGTGATCAGCAGGCTCTCTCTCCGTTACATGTCCCCTTGTACTTCCCGAGTAAGGAAGCTGCGCGATTTATTTCGCTTTGTTTCAGGGCTGATCCTCCCCCCCCCCCCCCCACGCTCACACTAAGACACGATGCGATGTGAACGATTAAGACCCAGTTCCTTAGTCCCGGGAAACTGTACCCCCGAGCCCGTGCCCCTGCCTCCCTGTGTATATGAGGGACGCCAGTCAGACGGCGGCGGCTCCAGACCCTTCCATCTGCCCCGGGAGCGGCCGCACCGCTGCCCCCCGCCCTCTCCCCTGCCCCCGCAAGGCTAAACCCCGCGGAACCGAAACCCCGTGGCCAGGCGCCGCGGGCCGGGCCGGGCCGGCGGGGGAGGGCGGCAAAAAATCGCCATATATATATTTAATGGGTTATTAATATAATTTATTTCGGTTTTTTACACCTGACACGCGGCCTGCGCGTTTCTGGCCGAAACCACCCGGCAGCGCAGAGGAGGAGAAGGAAGGAGCCCGACGGCCCGCGCCTTGCTCCGGCGGCCGCGCAGGGGCGGCGGCGGGCGAGCGGGAGCTGCGCGGGGCAGGGGCGAGAGCGGCGGGCAGGGAAGCGTGGACGGACGGCCTGGCGCTGGGCCCGGCCGCCGGAGGCGCGGAGCGAGCGGAGAAGAGGAGGGAGGAAGGGTTCGGTCGCTTCCGTCCGTGCCTTCCAACTCACATTCCGCAGCGCGGCAGGCACGGGCCCAGCGGGCCGGAACGGGCCGTCTTCCCCGGCAGGCCGCGGGCAGCGCGGCCTCCCCCCGCCCGGCCCCGGGCCGCTACCGGGCCCCTGGCGGCGAAGGCCCGCCCCGCCGCCTGCGTCCCCTCCAGCTGGTTATTTTTTTCTCGCTCTCTTGGTAAAACAATAAACAGAAATAACCGCACCGGGGCCTAGAAAAAATAAACTCGCCGAGTGACTTCGGCGAGATCCGCAAAGTAGTACCTCCGCCGCCGGTGCGCCGCGGCCTCCTCACCCACCCGGCCTCCCACCCCGCCTCCTCCGCCGCCAGAGGAGGGGGCAAAGAGGGACGGGGCAACTTTCGTCCACCGGAGAAGCTACAAAGTAGGAAAACCGGCCAGGCCCGCCGCCGTGGGACGGACGCCGTTTGTTTGGCGTGAGGGGATTTGTGCTCGGAGCGGCGCTCGGGGGGGCAGGGGTGTGGGGGGGGGCGCGCAAACCGCCGCGGTGATGCGCCCCTGCGCCAGTATCCCTGCGCCTCGGGAGCCGCGGCGGCGGCGCGGGGCGGGGCGACGACGGGCGGGCGCGGAGAGGGGCGGGGCGGCGGGCCGCCATTGGCCGGCGGGCGGGCAGACGCGCGGGCACGCCGGCGTCGCTGATTGGGCGGCCGGTGGGAAAGGTTAAACCAAAAAATTTTTTACAGCCCCGGTGCGTGTCTGCAGCTCTGAAATTAATTGCGGCCAGGGCGGTCTGTATAGCCCGTCTCCGCTCGCTCCTCGCCGACCCGCGGCTGCGGCTGCTCCTTCCTCCCCCCTGCTCTGCCTTGCCGGGGGAACCAGGCACCATGAAGTAGTTGTTTTTTTTTTTTTTTTGTTGGGGTTTTTTTTTTTGTGTGTGTTTGTGTGTTGGTTTTTTTTTTGTTGTTGTTGTTGGGTTTTCAGAGGGTTTTTTTCCCCTTTTTTCTCTTTTTTTTTTTTTTTTTTTCCTCCGCTCTGACTCGGTTTGATTTTATCTGATTGGTGATTATTATTACTATTATTTTTTTCCCTCCCCGGCGGTTCCTGTCCTTGCTACATGACTTGCCAGCGCTTGAGACTGCGGTCCAACTGCGCTGCCGCCGCCGCCGGTGGTGCCGCCGCCTCGGCCGCCGCCGCCTCCGCCGCCGCCCCGCGCGCTGCTCCCTCGGCCGCTGCAACTTTCCCCCTCAGACTAGTGTGTGATGTTGGACATGGGAGATAGGAAGGAAGTGAAAATGCTGCCGAAATCCTCCTTTAGCATAAACAGCCTGGTGCCCGAAGCCGTCCAGAGCGACAACAACCACAGCAGCCACAGCCACCACAACAGCCACCACCCCCACCACCATCACCACCACCACCACCACCACCACCACCCGCCGCCGCAGCAGCCCCAGCGAGCGGCCGCGGCCGAGGAGGAGGACGAGGAGAAGGGCCAGCTCCTCCTGCCGCCCCCCGCCGCCGCCGCCGCCTCCGGCGCCCTGGAGGTGGCCAAGGCGGACATGCTGGCGGGCAAAGGCGACGCGGGCGCGGCGGCGGCGGCGGCGGCGGAGCTGGAGGAGAAGGAGAAGGCGGCGGAGGAGAAGAAGGGGGCGGTGGAGGGGGCCAAGGACGGGGAGAGCGGGAAGGAGGGGGAGAAGAAGAACGGCAAGTACGAGAAGCCGCCGTTCAGCTACAACGCGCTCATCATGATGGCCATCCGGCAGAGCCCCGAGAAGCGCCTCACGCTCAACGGCATCTACGAGTTCATCATGAAGAACTTCCCCTACTACCGGGAGAACAAGCAGGGCTGGCAGAACTCCATCCGCCACAACCTCTCGCTCAATAAGTGCTTCGTCAAGGTGCCCCGCCACTACGACGACCCGGGCAAAGGGAACTACTGGATGCTGGACCCCTCCAGCGACGACGTCTTCATCGGGGGTACCACCGGCAAGCTCCGCCGGCGCTCCACCACCTCGCGGGCCAAGCTGGCCTTCAAGCGGGGCGCCCGGCTCACCTCCACCGGACTGACATTCATGGATAGGGCAGGATCCTTGTACTGGCCTATGTCCCCCTTCCTCTCCCTGCACCACCCCCGGGCCAGCAGCACTTTGAGTTACAATGGGACCACGTCCGCCTACCCCAGCCACCCCATGCCCTACAGCTCAGTGTTGACTCAAAACTCCTTGGGAAACAACCACTCCTTTTCCACGTCTAATGGGTTAAGTGTTGATAGACTAGTCAATGGAGAGATACCTTATGCCACTCATCACCTCACAGCAGCAGCTCTGGCCGCCTCAGTGCCGTGTGGCTTGTCAGTTCCCTGCTCCGGCACCTATTCCCTAAACCCCTGCTCTGTAAACCTCCTAGCAGGACAGACGAGTTACTTTTTTCCCCATGTTCCTCACCCTTCAATGACTTCTCAAAGCAGCACTTCAATGACGGCCAGGGCAGCCGCCTCCTCCACGTCGCCACAGGCGCCCTCCACTCTCCCCTGTGAGTCCTTAAGACCTTCTTTGCCAAGTTTTACAACGGGACTTTCCGGAGGACTTTCTGATTATTTCACACATCAAAATCAGGGGTCTTCTTCAAACCCTTTAATACATTAACATCCATGGGATCAGACTGTAAGTGAACATTTTACACACATTTGCATTGTAAATGATAATTAAAAGGAGAAAAAAAAAAAGCAAAACAAAAAAGTCCAGGTATTTTTTATTAAGTCCCCCATTTTCTGTACGTTTGTTCAGTCTTTAGGGTTGTTTATTATTCCACTAAGGTGAGGAGTGTCAGCAAGGTGCAATGTGGGGAGATTACATTGTAGACTATGAAGTTTGGAAGACAAAATTATAGTAGAATGTGTATCTAAATAGTGACTGCTTTTGCGATTTTTTTATTCAAATATGAGAAGTCTATCACTAAAAGCCGCCAGATTCTCCATGTTTGCAGTATTATAAGTTATCATGGATATGTCGGTGGGTGCAGACCTTGGGAAAAAAAAAAAAAGAAAAAGCAAAAACAAAACCAAACCAACACTAAATTTACGAAAAATAGAAAAAACTTTAAACGTAATTTGTATTTAAGCAGAATTAATACTGAAAGACGCCCAAGAACTACATTTTGGCCATTTACTATTTTATCCTTTTCTTTACCGAACTGCTTTTTTGGGTTCTTTTTTTTTTTTTTTTTTTTTTGTTTGTTTGTTCGTTTGTTTACTTTTAGACCAAAGATTGGGTTTTAGAAAATGCACTCAGTGTATGGAGTAATTTAAAAAACAGCAACATTATTTCAGTTTGCAGCACTGCCCGTTCAAATGAATCAGAAGGGGACAAAATTAATGATTGCCTTCAGTTTGTGTTGTGTATATTTTGATGTATGTGGTCACTAACAGGTCACCTTTATTTTTTTTCTAAATGTAGTAAAATGTTAATACCTATTGTACTTATAGGTAAACCTTGCAAATATGTAACCTGTGTTGCGCAGATGCCGCATAAATTTGAGTGATTGTTAATGTCGTCTTAAAATTTCTTGATTGTGATACTGTGGTCATATGCCCGTGTTTGTCACTTACAAAAATGTTTACTATGAACACACAGAAATAAAAAAATAGGCTAAATTCATATATACTTGATAGTTTTTTTGTCTCTTTTATTAACTAAAATTAATATGCCAGAGGCTGTAAAGTTACAGGGAGATCAGGGCGCTGCTTATTACAGCAGCCCACCATCTTTCACAGGCTCCTCTCACACACCCCCCCTCACCCCCCACCCCGCTCCCCCCTCTGATCGTATTGCCTTTAACAGCAGTATTTTCAAACGTAAAGGATCAGGGCATTTAATTGAGCACCACGGCCACTATTGTGATGTCTGTTTTGGGGCAGAACTCTTATCAGGTCTGCTTAAAAATTGTTAGTACGAGGTAGGGGGTCTTGCTAAAAATGCTGCCTTACGCTGACCGTGCTTAAAATTGCGTACGTGTATGTATATACATATATATATATATACATACGTATAAAATGGGAGTATATATGCACACATTAGGGAAAAAACAAGGTGCGTTGTTACATAGATACGTGTTGTTCTTGCAAGCTCTGATACGCAGTCAAGGAATTCTTCTTCTGAAAGAAATTAAATTCGGCTTGGTGATAACTGGAGATACATGAACTATGAGTGCATATGTGTGTGGATATGCACACACACGTTACCTTTCATATAATCATTTGATCAAATTTAGCAAACTGTGGTACCCATGTGTATATAATACAATTCTCGTAAAAGACCACCGGTCCGGAAGTATCTATAGCTCTATGCGTTTATATACTTCTAATGCTGCAAACACTTTGGCTTGATGTGTTGTGAAAGTGGCGATCGCTGCTCGGCCGGAGCCTCGCCGTGCCCCCCTCGCCCCCCGGGCGGGGAAGGAGCCGCGCAGCGCGAGGTGAAGTCGCAGCGCATCGCGCTGAGGCGGAGGGCTGCGGGGTCACGTGACGGCCGGGCTCGCATACCGATGTGTAAACGTGTGGGGTTTCTGTGGTGTTTTTTGGGTTTTTTGTTTTGGTTTTTTTTTTGGTGGGGGTGGGGAGAGCTCAAAAAACCCAAACCCAAAACCCCCAAACCTGTGTGGATGCACTTACGTTTAAAGTTTTGCGCTGGAGCTGTGCTCCGCTCCCTGCCTGGTGCTGGTGGTGCTCGCTGGAGCCCACTAACCCACGCCAGCCTCCGTGAGCACGCTCCCGGAGAATCCATCCATGAGTTTTAAGGGAGCAACGTTACGACTAATTTTAAGAAGCATTTAATCCTAAAAAGAATTGGTTTCTTGATGAGTTTAGGGAAGCCTGTAAAAGCCGCGACTCTTGAAAATAATTAGAAAACTTGTGCAAAAGGTTTAGGAACTAATTGGATCCCGCGGTGAGTCCGCAGAGGACAAGTTGTTCATTTGTTACGTTTGTGTCGCCTGAACCGGGCTCTGCAGCAGCGCAATAAGCTGGCGGCTGCTCACAATAGGCCCGATGAAAAATAATCTCTAGGTCGGAGATGTTATCGCACACACTTTAAAGAGCTGATCTTAGAAAGACAGAAAAGAGGAGGAAAAAGAAAATGAGGGGGAAAATGCCGGGGGGGGGGGTGGTGAATAAGGAAGCAATAGAAAATCTGAATTCTGGTAAAGAGAATATTTGTCATGCTGAAAGAATGAGGGGAGGGAGGGGAAATCTTCCGAAAATAAGTAATAAATAAACAGATGCAAGCAGATCTGCAGGGAAGAGAGAGGAGTGAAAGGTTACGGATGAGAGATGGGACACCCAGCTCTGCACTGTGTGGGGGAGAAGGAGAGAAATCTCTGATATTCTTGGCTTTCACTCTCACTTCTGCAATTCAAAATTAATCATCACTATGAGAAAAAGGTTGCTTTGTTTGGGGGTGAAAAGATGATACCACCACTTGGAAGCGCCTACCCTCCCCCATATTCTTCACTCTGTAGGCATTAAAAGAAGTGATCGCAAAAGACCTAGAAACCAAAACTCTTTTGCAACAAACTTATCGGAAATAATAAAATGAAATAGGTGTGATTTAAACTCTTGAAGCCTCGAGACCCCACTCTGTATACTTGTGCCTAAGCAAATTAAAAGAATGGCATCTGCTGCAGCTGAGAAAGGAAATGATTTATTATTTACCACTTGCAATTGGTTGTATACTGTAGGAAATCCAATAGCACATACTTAAAGTATTAGTTAGTACCCAATGTAAAAATATCCGCTGACAGTGGACTAAAAGGAGGAAAAAGACAAGTCAGGTTGGAGGAAAGCACAATCTCACCATGTCAGAGTTTGGGGTTGGCTAATAAGCATTAATTAGATAAGCGTGATGCATAATAATTCCTGAAAGGGCTAGCCCTGATGTATGTCTCTCCAAACTTCGCTTAGGCAAGCACTGGCTCTCAGTGCTCTCCTTTAGGTTCAGTGTAGCAAAGTGCTGCCTAAGCAGTTCAGGTGCCACAGACTTTTCCCTCTTTCTCTTAGGGCTGGGGGAAGGGGTGGGTTTTGAGCTGGTAAATTATTCACGTTTCCATACACATATTACCAGCAATGGGACTGTCTTTGTACAGCAAATAAAACAAACCAAAAAACAACCCCCCACCCCCCACCCCACCCCCGCTAAAGTAGTCACGGATTGTAGCAGGACTGCCAAGGCCCCAAATATGCTTTCACCTTCGCCTGCTCCCCAGCCAGAGAAGCCCTTTTGTTCGCTGAAGATGTCTTTTAGAATAATCTTTGCACAGGCTCCTTCAGTACTGAATGTGAGGTGGTGGATTTTGTTGTTTTTTCCTTGGGTTTTTTTTTTTATTTATTATTTTTTTCTTTTTTAGGCAGGCAATAGTTCTGTTATCTGATACTTGTTTCCATGGTGGTTTATATATCAAATCCTCAAGCTAAGCTTTTAGGATTTTTTTGTTTTGTTTTGTTTAATATGCACATTTCTAGAACGTTGCCGTGTCTTAGCATCGTTTCTTTAGCGTTTCCTAATTTAGAGTGTTTATGGGGGACGGGTGGTCTTTATGGAATTAAGGAGCTATTGTTATATTCCTAGTTGATGTTTGAGGTGATTAACTTTGCTGCATAGATGGTAGGAGAAGAAATCTGCTCATCAAGAAACCTCCAATTACGATTTTAAGATTGCCTTCGCAAACGTGTTTGGGGGATAATAAACTGTAACTGGAAGCCACAATGCGATACTTGGCTAACCAATTTTTTACATATTTTAAATATTCTTCTTTTGTTCCAGTAAAATAGCGTCCATTATGTGGAATGTATTCTTACGAAAAGGTTTAAAAGAAAGTGAACAATAATATATTTTGTCTTAAATGGCATAAAACTACTGTTTGAGGGAGTGATAATTTTTTTAATCCGGTACTTGAAAAAAATAGTTTAATCGGGAGGTCATTTTGCTCTTTCCAACTTCTCCGGATGATTATTAAGATTTATGTCAGAAATCATGATTCAGGTACACACCCCCTCACCACTTGTGTTAATACGAGGTCTCAATCACCACGTCTTCACTATTCACTCAAGCAAAACTCCCACTGAACTCCGGTTACGTTCTGACTGAACCACAGCAGTTTTGTTTAGGCAATAACGTTGAGCAAGACTCACTGTTTTATTAGTGAACTATATTATTTAATTGTTCGTATTTTTCCCTTAGGACAGGGAAAAAAAAGGTCTGACTGTAGCTAGTCACTGCTAGGTACTTAATTGTATAATCGCGAATAATACACCTGCCCAAGAAAGAATCTGCTCATACATATCACACACCTACAAATCCAACGAATGTCAATAAATATGTATACATACCTATAGACACACACACAACCCTACAGAGGTGTGTATCCATGCACTAGTGCCTGTAGTAGCTTCTCCACAGTTTTGTGCACTGTAATGCTCGTTCTGAATACAGACAGACACACACACACACACACACCCCCGCCCCGTGGTGAAGGTGCCTGGGTAAATGGGTCAAAAAGTGGTGGAGAACTGGATTAGAAAGGGGTGAAGGTGAAGATCATTAGAGGTTTTAGGGCTGGCTGTGGCTGTTTTGCTGGGTTTGTGTGACTGTGCCCAGAGGGCGGAGTTCCTGCACATTCCTACCTCACCGGAGAACCTGCCCTCAACTCTACTGCAGCTACTCCAGAGAGATGGGACCCTCCAGAAGAAACCTGCCCAGCAATCCCAGCAAGCCTTCCCGCCAGAAGGGTAGGTGCACTTCAAGAAAACCTTCCCTACCTCTTCTCCCAACAGGCAGATCCATGTGATACGAATGAATAGAGATGACAGACTCCTGTCTAAACGTACTGTTTCCCCGTGCCCCCTGATAAGCAGATCGCCCGTGCAACCGAAGCACAGTTTCAAAACACCAGTTACACCAAAACTGCGTGTGCCTAATGTTAGGATTTTTCTTTTTCCTCTCTCTCTCTTTTTTTTTTTTTTTTTTTTTGGTCTCTTCCTCAAAGTGTTTCCTCCCCCGGCCTCTCCCCTCCCCCTCGGGTTCTTTCGTTGCAATCGGTAAGTTGGAAGTTTCTTCGCCGGTTTAGCAGTTCTCATGGTTTAGCTGTAGAATTTTTTTAGCTCGTTTTGTTATCGTGCTCTTTGTTTGCTTGTTTGCCACTAACGCCAGAGAAAGTCACACTGGTGCAATGTTGTGTTTGCCTTTTTTAAGGTGCCAGGAGAAACTGCCTCTACCTGCAAGCAAGGCGCACGACGGCACTTGGGTATGGGAGTCCTCCGGCGGCATTGGGTGAGTGCAGATTTTACTCCTCTCTTACACTCAGGAATCAAGTAGCTACACTCGCGATTTGTGTGCGTCGGTACTAGGATGGGAGGGAGCGCGGTTCCCGCAGAGCCCTGAGCGTGCCCTGCCTTTTTGGTCACGGCTGAGCTTTAGAAATATGGGGGCTAGGCAAAATTCCCCGCCACCACTCATTCCGGGATGAAATGTGCTCCTTGTTCCATCTCTGCTGTGTGAAAGACGATTTTAGTATGGCGAGTATAGGCGGATTCCGTAATTAATTATTTCTAAAAAATCTGAGCCTGACGTTTGAGAAAAAGCTACGGGCTTTTCGCACCTTTCGGGGGTTGTGTAAAGAGTGCTAATATCCCTAAATTCCCAGGGAAGCGACTAAACGACGAAAATTCTAGGGGAGCAAGGAGAGAGACCTTGTAACAAGCCGTACGTCTAGAACTGAGCTGGGTTTTGCTCCGGGTGCTCCAGCGCAGCAAATACGCCCTTCAAACCGCCGACCCGATCACGGGCAACGTTCACGTCCACGGGAGAGGGCCGGGAGCTCCCTTTGTCTTCCCGCTCCCCAAATTCAGTGCCCGCGTTCTGGGGAGATGGAGACTTACGTGCCGCGAGCTGAAATCTCGGGCTAGGGGCTGGCAGCCTGAGCCCCTGGTGCGCTCAGCTGGGGCTGCCGGGCGGGGGCGGGCGGGGGCGTGGGCAGGACCCCGGCGGGGGCCCTCTGTGGACCGACCTGGTTCTGGTTCTGCTGTCCCGACGTGGCAGACGGAAAGAGCAACGGCTCGCGTCCCACCTGGTGGGTAACTATAAGCCCCTTGCTCCTGCCATTTGCCACCTCATGAGAATAATTAATTTTCTGATATACAGCAAAAGAAGTTTTCCGCTGTGCCGCGAGTGGCGGCAGCGCAGCGCAGGGGCAGCGGTGCCGAGCGGCGGGCTCAGTCTCGCCGTGGGAAACGGCACCGGCGCAGGGGGGCAGCGTGCGCTCGCCCACGCCGCCGCTCGCTTGTGGCGGAGCCGCCGGCGCTGCCTGCCCGGCTCAGCCCTGCCCCGGGACGCCCCGCGGGTCACGGGTGGCGCCCCGCACGCCCCGCTCTGGGAGAGCCGCCCCCGCGCTCCTCCGCCACGGCGCGGAGACGGCCGCTGCCAGGCACGCGCGGCCCCACGCCCCGCGCGGAGCCGACCCCGCGCTCGGACACGCGTGTCCGCGGGCCGAGGGGGGGCCGGGCCGGGCCCGGCGGCGGCGGCGGCGGCGGCGCTGCGCGTCCCGCGGGCTGGGGGCGCTCTTGCCCCGCGGGAGAGCCGCCCTCTGCCGCCGCGGGGAGAGGCCGCGCCGGCCCGGCCGCCCACCGCAGCGCAGCTGCGTGCGCGGGGCCCCTTGCGCGCCCCGGCTGCCCCCTCCGGCCGGTAAAACTGCGAGTTGCAGGCGACAGGCATTTGTGCTGGGACGGCCTGGGCCCGTGCCTCCTGCCCGCGCTTCGGGAAGGAGGGAAAATTTCAGGTGTCCGCCGCGCCGGCTGAGGTAGCCACCAAGGGACACACGCCGCCGCAGGGAAATGCGCTGAAAGTCCTCCTGCGAGCTGGTCCAGGATGCTGCCATCCAGGAACAGTATCGCACTCCCCACCCCCCTCCACCAGGGCAAAATTAACCGGCGGAAACTTGAAAAGCAAACCCAAAGGAAATAAAACAAACCGCCGAAATAAATAATCAAAGCAAGTAACCAGTAACTTCACCCCCCACCCCCTTCTTAATATCGTGTAACAGAATAGAACATCAGGCTAGTGAATTAGACTTAAAGAGAGGGAATTTGCTGTTCTCTATCGGGGAAATGAATGCAAAGTCCGTTTCAAAGAATTATCTCTAGGGAGTCCTCCAAGTGTATTTGGGGTTATCCGTGATTCGACAGGAAAGACTAAACGAGAGGCAGTCTGAGAAAAGCCTGCCATTGTCACCCTACCCTAAGGTGAGTAAAGCATCCCTGTAAAGTTAGCCGCAAAGAGCTGCTTAACCTAAGACCGAGAGGTGAAAACTCTCCTCGCCCAGAGCCGCCTGGCCAGGGAGCCTGTATTTCGAGCCACAAAGGCGGCACGGAGCCCGGGCTTTCTTGGGGTGGCGGGGTGGCGTTGGCTTGGTGGTTTGGTTGTTTTTTTCCCTCCACCACGAAGACGAATTCAGAGCGCTTTAGAACTGATTTCGCAAGGGCATGTTTTACAGGGAGGTGGGAAGACGTCAAAAGCGGCCTCCCCCTCCGGGATGCTCCCGGCCCGCGGCGGCGGGAGTCGGCACCGGGGCCGGCGGCGCGTACGGCAGCTCGGCCGTGACGGTGGTGGAGGGACCGGGGCTGCAGCGGCCGGGCTGCAGGAGCGCCTCGCCCAGCGCCTCTTGGACTTGGAGGCCCTCCGAGTTATCTCTGCGCCCAGCGCTGGTCGTTAGCGGAAGGAAAAGATCTCGCAGCCCCCTCTCCGCCCCACCACTCCCTTCACCTGGTTTCCACCCAGAAATTATCTGATCGCGAGTATTTAATATCAGGTAGTCTGTGAAATTAATCAGGCCCAAGAGCAGGCTAAAAAATCTGGATGAAGTCTGGCTGTAGAGTAAAAAAATAAAAAAAAAAAAAAAAAGGAAGGAATTATTCCTCAGCCTTGGAAGACAGTTTTAAAAAACAGAAAGAACAACAAAAAAAGAGTTGCATTCTCATAAAAATAAGCAAAACCTCCTTGTGAAGCACTCCATGTCCCAAAGGGCTGCAATACTTTCGAGAACTGAACACAGGTAATATTCAACCGGTTACCAGACTGTTCTTTCGAAGCAAAAATCTCGGTGAGGCTATACTAGACCTTGCGTTCCCCCCCTTTTTATGCTCCTTGCACACCCAAACACGCTCGCATCCCCACATCAGTGTATTTCCAAATGGGGATGACGGCTCCGACAAAGACTTTTCACTGGAGCCCGAACGAAACAAAGCTGGGACAGATTATTAAGCGGTCTTTGTAGGGATACGGTTAAGCGCATCACATAATCACTTGTATATTTATCATGCCATGGCTCACAGGTAACTTTAAAACACGCTACCGATAAGTAAATCTCCTCTTAGGTTTCCATACTGCACTTCTGACGGGGAGTGCATCTGGAGGAGAGAAGCACGGTGGTACAGAATAGCAAGGGTGTTTTTATTAGCTTATAGTATGCACACACTCATATGGGTCTATGAGAAAACAGATGAGAATCATGCGAATAAGAATCGTATTGTTGTTTTATCAATGAACTCTCTCTAGTATATCTATATCTCTGTAGCTAGATATATGTATACACGTGTATATATACATGTGTGTATACATGCACGTATATATTTGCCTGATGTCTTCTGAATGTGAAAGTGTCCTCTAACATTCATCAGAAAAGGCAGCACTGCATGTTCCTTTTCTTGCTTGCTTGTTTATTCTGTTTGAGCAAAGTTGTTTGTTTTTCTGGGAAGCGTAAGTTGCCTTTAGTTGTGTCATCACTATCATTTGCATTTAGACGGAAGGGTAGGACTTATTAGCTCTATTTTTATTATTAAATCAGTGAAGGTAAAAGTACTAATAATTAAATACAGAGCTCTGATTGCAGGTTGGAACAGCAAAATCGATTGTCTCTTCATCAATAAGACAAGTGTTGAGTAGCTTGCTATTGATTAGTATGTTTATTTATGCAGAACTTTCGGTATTTGCTTACATATTTCGGGTTCTTTGTCTGCTAATTATTATACCAGATTGGTTTGAAAGAAAGAGCTTAGACTGGGAAACACACTTGACAGATCCATTCTTAGCTAACCTGATAGTGGATTATTGCAATCCAATAAGTTTAACAAATTACTTATACGTGCTTGCCCTTCGAGCAATTAGGAAACCGTTTAAGATTAAAATCCCTTGTTGCATTCGGGGTCGGTTCATTTAAATAAAGGGATATTCTGTTTAGATATTTTCCAAATGAAAAATTATTTTCTGGATCCGCAGAGGCTGAGTAGGACTCGATGTGCGCTTCGCCTTCCGGGCCCTTGGTTGCCTTTGTGAGTGTAAAACACCTTCCTAGCAATAGGGTGGCCCCTGGGATTTCCTCCTTAGATGGAATTTGAGAATCGGAGGTAATCTGGATATAGAAATCAGGAATCGATATATGAAAAGAAAAAAAACCCCAAACCATGATAGAAGGATCGGCATCCGAATGTTGGAGTGCTCCAAAGCAGGCGGTATTTTAAGTTGCTTTTTGGCTTAGTGATTTTCATCAGTTCAAAAGGAATCGCCCCGGCCTTTCTGCTGCATAGTCTGGGTTCCAGCCATCCCTCCCCAGACCGCAGAAGGCTGACATGATGATATATTTTTTAACACGCTTCCCCCCGGCTCCCCCCCCCCCCCCCC
Source organism: Falco biarmicus (assembly GCF_023638135.1). Classification (NCBI taxonomy): domain Eukaryota; kingdom Metazoa; phylum Chordata; class Aves; order Falconiformes; family Falconidae; genus Falco; species Falco biarmicus. The sequence continues at coordinate 14,660,298 of NC_079294.1, read as the reverse complement.
CCCCGCCGGGCATTTTCTTTCGGGGCCGTTGCGGGGAGGGCTCTGAGTTACCGCACTTTCCTTCCGTCGCTGGGGCCGTGCGGGCACAGGCACCTGGGCGGCCCGGGCCGGGTGGGTGGCGGGGCACAGGGCGGGGGGGCCGACGCCCCATGGCCCCCCCGGCCCCGCCGCCCCATGGCCCCCCCGGCCCCGCCGCCCGCGCTGCCCCGCGCCCCGCCGCTCGCGCCGCGGGAGCCCCGGCCGCAGGCTGGCGCGCGGGAGCGGCGTGCGGTGCCGAGCGAGTGTCAAGCCCTTCTTCGCGCTCTTCCTTCCTGCCCTGTCTTTTGCTTTCGGCAAGTTTTGTCGGGGAGGGGAGGCAGGATTATTATTTTTTTTTTCCTTTCTCCTTCTTTTACCTCCAGCAATTGCTGCTTTACAACCTGTAGAGATAAGACGGCCTCGCATCAGATGATCACAGAGATAAGTAATCTCTCCCCTCGGCCCGTGGTATAGCTGACCGTATGCGCTTGAATCTTAGAGCGCTAAGTCTTTCCTGTGAATGAACGAGAAAACACTCGACAGGTCGTGAATAATCGTTTTAATGAGTGTGTAAAAGCGTGCGACGGGGTGCACGGAGCTGTCGGGTTAAACAAACAACTTGTACCCTGACGAAATCCGATTGTTAAAGTGCAAAGTGGTGTCAGTCCAATTTCCATCCCAGTTCTAAAAACCACAGATCTAAGTCGCGGGAGTCCAATTTTCCCCATTAAGAAAAATAACAATATTTTCTGAACGTAAGTGCGATAGTCCCTAATGTTAGCTTTGACCAAAAAAAAAAAAAAAAAAAAAAAAAAAAAGACAGAGACCAGTGGCATATCCCAGAGGTACCGAACTTCTTTCTATTCTTTTTTATTTTTTAAAGATATTAGTTTAAAAGTGTGTATTTGACATTTTCCTAGATATTGTCAGACCAATGCGGTAAATATTTTCCTTTTGTGTGTGTGTGTGTGTGTGTGTCCGTCCCGTATGTTTTTTTCACAGATCACTAGAGGCAAACATCGAATTAATTGGATCTCAGTGACTGAGGTTGGTAACTTTGTACTGAACTAAGGTTATCTCTGTCATAATGTCCAGGTGTTTACAAGACATTTCAGGTCCTTCTAGAAAAGATAAATTCAGAGAACACATATGATAAAATTAAAAAGGGGTTACGATATTGTATACTCCAAATCCAAGTTATTTTACTCCTGTGTAGGGAGGTAACACTCTGTGAATCTACAACAATCTATCCAGAGACTATAAATTCAGGAGAAACATTTGGGAGGTTTGTGTTTTTTCAGATTTATTATTTATATTTTTTTAAAAATGAAGCCTGCCATCAGAATAGCCAGGTCTGTTTCCTTTGCGACTAGAGGGCCTTGCACTATCCGGGAAATGCAAACCCCACTCCTTTAAGCCCACTGATAGTTTTTTTTAGGGTTACTAATGATGCATATTACAAATGTTTATTGTTGCTAAAGCCTTCCTGACCGACTACAGGTCTGGTTCTCCTGGTGAAAAGTAATTTTCAGATGTGTCCTCCTTTTCTTTGAAAATACTGGTTTGAGCAAAGCGAGGCAAGGCAACCCCAGCTGGAAACCAATGCTTCTTACAATTTCTCCACTGTTCCCTTTAATACTTGAATTTTTAAAAATAATACGACATTGGAAATTAAACGACATGCCAAAATGTATTGCTAGGCTACAGACATAATGGGGACCCAATGCAGTTTCCAGTGGTACGAATGGAAAATTTACTTTTGATACTGGTAGAAGTCGAATCTGGCCATTCGTGAACTAGATAGAACTATCCAGATGGCTTTGGTCTCAAGCCGATCTTCATCGTTTGTAGCATTTGGAGGTAAAACATAGATTTTTTTTCCCACCAAGACGATTTTGTGTTGTGCTTGAGAAACGATGTAGGCACTGAGAATAAATATCGTTGAGTTTCGCGTCCCTAAGCGCGGCAGAATCGCCTTTGCATGCCTTCCTCTGAAACCAATGTTAGAAAGCAAAGTGAGCAAGAAGAAAGGAGAGGGAGAGAGGGGGAGAAGAAAAAAAAAGATAACTCAGCCCGGCTGGATTTGGTAGCGGATCTATAACTAATGAGCTATACGATCATATAACAGTATTTAGCAAGCATCTGACAAATGTTCTGGGCATTTTCAAACATGGCTTTGTTCAGACTATATGACTCGAAACACGTCGTTGCCCGGACCAGTCTGAACGCTGAAGACTGTCAAAACCGAAATGTTGTTCCCACTGTTGTCCTTCATTCCCTGCGAGTGAAAAAAGGGATGTAGGCTCAGCCCCACGGAGGAAAGACAGAGGAGAATGAAAGACAAAGTGCAAGGACATGTGCCTCCCAAGCACAACAGGACAGAGAAGGCTGCATCCTGAGAGCTGGGAAACATTTCTCATCCCAATGAAAGACTAATGCCCCCCTCCTGCAACTGCAATTTCCTTTGCAACAAAAACGTGCGTAAAATGGGCTCGGTGGATAGTAAAGACCAATCAGTTTCCTGCTGTAGTTCTGCTAATAAATAAACTTCTAAATGTTTAAAACACTCTATCTGTCACATCCACAAGATAGGTACTGTAAATTCCTGTTGCAAATATACAAACAGAGATCCAAGAGGTTGCCTCTGTTTTTGTATCTCTCTCTCACAAGAAATGCACTATCAAAACATTAATTATATTTGAAAGGGAGCAGATTATTTGTTTGAGAAAGAATTACATTCTTGAATTTATATTCCACGCAGATCTCTCCTCCTGTCTGCTTAGAGGGTTGAACTGTAAATCTGTCTCAAATGATGAACCCCTAAAATGTAGGTAGGTGTGTCACATTAGAGTAGTAGAGAGATGGGAGATAATCTGTAGGTGCTTTTAGACACCTCTGTGGGATGGGTCGTTAGGGAATGTCGAAATCAACACGAAATTGCAAATCTAACATGTGAAGAACATACACCCTTATTCCTTGACAATGGAAACACAAACACGCATAGGCACGCAGAGTTGAACCCAGTTAGTTATTAAACACTGTGACTCACGGGACTTTGGGCCTGCAGTTCCTTTTTTGTTGTTGTTTGGGTTTTTTTTGTTTTGGGTTTTTTTTTTTTTGGTGTGTGTTTGTTTTTTAAAATGCTACATGCACATCCTGCAGTAGTCGGTA